>NC_089324.1:10306834-10429334 GCF_036669915.1 Pocillopora verrucosa | reverse complement strand
AAAGAGGAAGAAAGACTGAAAGAACGCCTTGAACAAGCAAATTCTGCTGCAGAGAGTAAAAAAGAGGAGTTAGAGGCTGTTAATTCTCAGTTAGAAGCCTCAGAAGCAGAAAAAACAGAATTAAGCTCCATGCTCGATGAACTTTGTAATACAAACTTCAAGTTAGAGGATCAACTCGCAGAGAAGACAGTACAGCTTGAGCATTTATCGGAAATTGTGAAAAGCAAAGACGAAGAGCTGTCAATTAAAAGCAAACTCATTACAAGTCTTGAGAAAGCTAAAGACGAGGAAAAAGGAAGAATTAATGAGAAGTGTTCTACTCTGCAGAACCAGGTTGTGTCATTACAAGAAAAGAGCATTCAGTTGGAAGCCTGTCTTCAGACCAAAAACACTGAGAGCGGCATTGCAACAGAAAAAATACAACAGCTTACTTCTGAAATACATAACCTCCAAAATGAGGCCATATCAAAGGGGGAGGTGATTTCAGGAATGGAGAAAGAGAAGGCAGCATTAGTAGAAACTCTCCAGTTTAAAACAACCGTCCTCGAGAGCAAAGAAAGAGATTTCAAAGCAGTTTCTGATAGTCTTGCAGAGTTGAAAGCAAGTGGGCAGTCAACTCTTGAGACTACACTTGCAGAACTGGAATCCTTGAAGACAGAAGTTGCTTGTTTGACACAGAAATTAAACCAAAGCACTGCAGTTATTACAATGAAAAATGAAGAGCTTGAGAGCATACGAAAACAGATTCAGGTTATGGGGGAGGAGAAGGAAGAACTGGCTATCAAGACGCAAGATTTACATGACCAGAATAGATCTCTTAGAGCAGAGATCACAGAACTTCAAGACACTGTGCAACAAATCACTGCAGCTAGGAGCGATAAAGATCAAGTAATCGAGGGTATTAGAAACCAACTTAAAATTCTGGAGACAGAAAAGGGAGACCTTGGTACCAAGACACAAGATCTACATGACCATAATACAGCGCTAAAGGAAAAGATCACACAACTTCAAAACAGCCTAGAACAAAGTGGTATAGCTATTGCAAGGAGGGATGAAAAACTAGAGATCAAACTTCAACAGCTTCTTTCCACAGAGGATGAGAAAACAAAGTTGGGTGTCCATAAAGACGAAATGCACAACACTAATATGGCATTAGCAGAAAAGATTGATGAGCTTCAAAGCCGTGTTGCACAGATGTCCGATATACTGAAAAGTAAGGATGAAGAGTTGATGGCAAAGACCAGTAAACTTGTCGAATTAGAGACTTCTGGCAACCAACAAATCTCGGAGTTGGAAGGAAAGTATTTAGCTCAAGAGGGTAAAATGAGAACATTAGAAGAGACTTCTACTCAGTTAAAGGCTTGCGTAGAGAGTAAAAATGAAGAACTGAGTAGGTCATTGGCATTCCAAACAGAATTATCCGATAAACTGCGTTCTTTGGAAGCTTTAATTGCTGAAAAACAAGAATCTTTGAAGCATGCTGAAGAAGAACTGAGAAACGTGAAACAGAAGCTTCAGCAACAGCAAGTTGTTATCGAAGATAAAGAGGTGAGGCTCAGGGAGGTGTCTGCGAGTTTGGAACATGAAAAGTGCAAAGGAGATCAGACCATTAAAGGATTACAAGACCAGCTGGATGATTCGCAAAATGCGCTCGTTATGGCGAAGGAAAAGTTGGACAAAGTGAATGTAGTTCTTGAAATGAAAGACCAAGATGTCGAATCAATGTATGAACGCCTTGAAGCTGCAGA
Organism: Pocillopora verrucosa; assembly: GCF_036669915.1. Taxonomy (NCBI): domain Eukaryota; kingdom Metazoa; phylum Cnidaria; class Anthozoa; order Scleractinia; family Pocilloporidae; genus Pocillopora; species Pocillopora verrucosa. The sequence continues at coordinate 10,427,586 of NC_089324.1, read as the reverse complement.
GCATGAAAAGAAAACTCTGGAGAGTAGACTGGATGAACTAAATACGCAGTTTGAGCTATTGAAAGGCAAGAATTCCCAAATGGCGACCGATACGGAACAGTTGTCAACCATACTGAAAAGCAAAGATGAGCAACTTGCTGAGAAAAGACAAGAGATACAGAAACTTCTTAAACAAGATAACACTGAGAGAGTGGCCGAGTTGCAGAATCAGAGTGCTACGCAAACAGACATGATTGCTTCGTTACAAAGCAAATGCAGCCAGTTGGAGTCTTTTGTGGAAAGTAAACAGACGACACTCGTTGCCTTGGAAGAAAAATTACACGAACAGAGGGAAAAAATTGGCCAGCTTCAAGAAACTATTGGTAGAGCCAGTGAGGAAGCAGCTAAAGAGAGACAGGAAAATGATGCATTGAAGATCAAGTTGGAACAGACTGTGACAAGTTTTGAAAGCAGAGAAAAAGCGCTGAAAGAAACTCTGGAAGAGCTGGAGGCTGAGAGAAGTAAGCAGCAATCCAATTCTGAGACACATTTCTTAGAATCGAGAAGTGTTAAGGAAGATTTATCGTCAGTATCAGAAAGGCTGAAGAGAATGAGTGCAGCCCTTGAAGCTAAAGACTTGGAGATCATGTCCATGATTCAACAGCTAAAATCTGCAGAAGAGGAGAAGGCAAGTTTAGCAAATAGAATGGATGAATTAGATAGCTTGCGCTTAAACTTGGAGGAAAAGAACACTTGTTTGGAAAACAAACTTGAGCAATTATCCATTGTGCTGAAAACCAGCCAGGATGCACTAAGAGTGAAAAGCGACCAAATTGATGAATTTCAGGTATTAAATGGAAAGGAAATTGCGGAAGTGAGGGAACAAGAGGCGGCACAGAAAACTAAATTTTTGCAGCTACAAGAGAGGTGTGGTCATTTGGAGGCCTGTGTTAAGAGTAAAGAATCAGAATTGAATGACTTACGCTCCAAAGTAGAAGCGTATGACAACTCAGCTGAAGTAGAAATTTCAACTCTGAGAGAGCAGTTGGTAACGAGGGAAAGTGAACTGAAAAGTAAAGAGATTGCAGAACAGGACCTTATGAGAAAGCTTGCGCACAAGGAAGACCAGCTTGAAGGTGCAACAAATATGGCTCATGAGAAAAGTGAAAACTTAAAACAACTAGAGGCTCAGAAGGAAATTTTACAGATGGATCTAGAAGATAAGGACTCCGTTGTCGAGTCTCTGAACAAAAAGATTGAAATATTGGAGGCATCAATGGTACAATTCAAGGGAAGAATTACTGAAAAAGAACAATCAAATGAAGAACTTTCTATTGTAACCAATCACCTTGCTGAGAGCCTGTCAAATGTGGAAAGTAACGAGAGAAGTATGAAGCGACTCAAACAAGATATCCAAACATTGGAAACTCAGTTGCTTACCGAAACAAAGAAGAGTATGACGATGTCAGAGGAATTAGGGAACGTGCAAACAAACCTTGACAACACGCTGGTAAAGCTTGAAGAACAATCAGCAGAATTACATGAACTAAGGGAGAACAAGGCTGCCAATGAAGACAAAGTTTCCAAACTGCAGAGTCAACTTGAAGAGTTGGTGAAGACTCTTAGCAAAACAGATAGCGATAGAATGGAGGTGGAAGATCTGTTGAAAGCTGCTGAAAAGAGACTTGAGGTGGACACAGAGCAGATGGGGAAAGAAAGGGAATCGGCTGTCCATGAATGGAGAAAACTGCTGCGAGAAAAATCGGAAGAGTGTTCTTCTGCACTCGGACAACTTCAGAAGTCCAAAGAAGAGATCGACCGATTGAAAGACACAGTTGTCCATCTTGAAAATATTTCAACTTCAAAGGACCAGGAAAAAATGAAGATAGAAAGTTCCTATGAAGCTTTTATTGAGAAAACGCAGAAGAGAGAGGAAGAGATGCTGAGAGCCTGTAGTGACCTTGAAGATGAGAAATCATCATTACTTGAAAAGACAAGAGAATGCCAAGCAGCAATGGAAGGTTTGAAGCATGAGTGCAAAATTTATCAGCAAGATTGTAAAAAGGCATGCGAGCTTGCTGATTCCAAAGCTCAAGATTACAGAGAAGTGGTAGATAAACTTGATGATTCACAAAAATTTCTGCAGGAAATACGCCAGAAACTCTATCGTGCTGAAATTGCTCTGAAAGAATCCGAAGAGGAGAAAAAACAAGCGAAGAAAGAGAGTACCGATTTAATGAATCAGAATACAAAACTGAAGGAAGACTTAGATACTAGAATTGAAGAATTAAAGGAAGAGATCAGCGACAAGCAAGAGAGCTTTTCAGATCTTTCTAGACGACTGGAAAGTAGTGAAGCCATGGTTAAAGCTTTGGAAACCCAAAAGTACGAGTTGGAAGGCATGCTAAAGCACTCTAAGGAGCAGTTTTCCTACGTTGAAGAAAGGTTGCAGACCTATGTTACAGATAGGGATGAAAAAGAAGTAATGGCAAGAAATGAGGAGGAAAGCGATAAATTTGTCAGAATCCTCCAAGAGCAAGTGCAGTGTTTAGAAGCCAGCAAATCTGAGCTGAAGTCGGAGTTGGACAACACAAAGAACGAATTGAGCCGACTTCATGATGCTTATAACTCTATGGAAGCTGAGCGCACATCAGCAATGGCCTTGAAAGATTCGGAAATTGAACAAAAGAACGAATTGTTAAGAGAAAAAGAGCAACTCGCGGTAAATATGGCTGAGAAAGCGCAAAAAGAAGTTGAATTCTACGACGACAAAGTTGGTGAGTTGGAAAATAATATCGCTGAACTTTTGTCAGATAAGCAGGAACTCCTTTCAGCTGTAGACAGAAAAACTGCAGAAGTGGATCAGTTGGCTGGGAAAAATGATGAACTGGAGCAAGCTTGTAGAGAACTGAGACGAGTGAAGGAGAGTGTGGAGGGCAGAGTTGATAGTCAGAAGGGTCAACTGGTAGAGATATCGAGTGAGAATGCTCGACTTGAGGAGGAAATGTCTGCCGTTAGAATGGAGCTTGAATCAGCAAAGAAACATTCAGAGGACCATAGGAGAAAATGGGAAGAGGATCAGACTCAGGTGAGGAAAATGGGTCCTTAAGAAAACCATGGCCAGGTTGATATGTTTTAATAGAATTGATATGTTACAGAATTATACGTTATACAAAGCAATTTTTATACGAATGATAGATGGGCTCCAATGGGTCGGTACCTAAAGGTTATAAGAGACTTTCACGGGCAGGTCACAGAAAATTACGATTGAAGCGAGTGCTTTGAGTTAATTCCTATAAGACTAACAATCATTTTGAAACTTCATTTTGAAGCCGAGAAAAGTATGCCTTGCTTTGGCTAAACGATTGGCGTTAGTGATAGCCCCTTAAAGTGAAATTTTTGTCTTTTTCAGTTGACCCTTCTACATTTCTTAGTGTGAAATGGACTCTTCCTCAACGGTTACTAAGCTTAGAGATTCAGGTCGTGAAAAATATGTTTTAATTTTATTTTGCTTATGGTTGGTTTTTTAGAAGATCAAAGAGTTGGAAAAATTACAGAACTTGCTCTCTGCAAGATGCACTCAAGTGGAAAAACTTCAAAGAAGTCTCAATGATCAAACTGAAATATTAGCGTCTCTCAAGGAACAAGTCAGATCACTCACCACAGAACTGGACTCCGTCACAACTGAGCACAAACAATGCGAGCGGAAAGACAACAATGCAAGGAATCTGCAGGAGCAAAAAGTGGATCTCGGGAGTCCTAGCTACCGCAAACTTGAGGAAAGGCTTGAAAAAGAAATGAGAGAAAAGGATGAATTAGCAAATACCGTCAAGGAGATGAGAGGCATTCTTGAACAAGAGAAGAAATGTGTCGAGAGGAAGAAGGAGGAACTGGCTGAAATGAAGACATTACTGCAGCTTACTGACAAGGAGAATGAAGAATCGAGCAAAGACAAGGAAACAAAATTAGTCGAACTAACATTTGCCTATGAAGATCTTAGGAAGAACCTCGATAACATGGAAAAGAATTTCGAAGATAAGTGTAAAGAGCTAAGGCAGGTTAAAGAACAGCTTAAGCAAACAGAAGAGGGGAGTGAGGAGATGAAGGAAGATTATGACAGAGAGTTGGACAGAGTAAAGTTTGAGTTGCGTGATGCCATCAATGATTGCAATCTGCTGAGAGAGGAAAACAAAGAGCTCCAGCAGAAAACTGCCGCAAGTTCAGATCATTTTGCATGCGTCCGAGAGAAGAAAAAGCTTCTGCATCAGCTAGAAGAGGCTAAGCTCAGGTCTAATCAAGCAAAACACGCCCAGGAAAAGATCCAAAACGAGCTAATTCAAGCAAACCTTAAAGTTATTTCTTTTGAAGGTAGAGGAAATTGGACCGGTTCTGATGAAACAGAACAATTCAAAACACAAGTCAGCGAGCTTGACAGTGAAGTTCAAAAGTGGGAGACTATAGCAGATGAGAAAAACTCAAGTTGTGGTACTAACACCTGTAAAGATGAAGAGATGAACAATCTCAGAAGTGAAGTATGTAAACTTCAAGCGGAAGTTAAGGAATGGAAAACCGTTGCAGACGAGAAGAAAGAAAACGCACAAAAATCTCTAGCCAACAGCCTGAAACTTGTAAACAAGCTGGAAATGCTCAGCCGGGACAAGAACGCTGCATCACCTTGTTCAGACACTGCTGGTGCTGGAGAAAGTTCAGATGGATCAAGTTCATTTAAACCTTCCAGAGTGAATTTATTGAAAACAGATACTCCTCTCACGCCACTTGCTAAATCCTTATCCAACTTGGATATCGAGTCCACGACTGCCGTCACGTCACAGGCAGCTCCCGCAGAAGAAACAATCTCAGATACCAAGAAAAGAGCAAGAACAGGTGTGTGCTGCATTGGTACTGAACAATGTAAATATATTTCCAATAGAGAAGATTTGACGCTGAGTGTCGCGAATATTCCAGAAATTTATTGGTTTTGCTTTATTGGTCCTTGTGTTCGGAGAAGGGTTATTTTTAGTACAATATCGTCGATTTTATTTTGGTTGTAGCTTTTTTCTTCAGCCTCATTAATATTACCTTTGTCACAATTGTTCACGAGAAGCATTTAGCAAAGAGAACCTGTTAGTACCACTGGTTACATAAAACATTATCAAGAAAAAAATATTCTTTAACCCCTCATAAATTCCTCGTTATCTCATCTATATTAACAAATTTTGTCCTGAAATACAGTGTCCTGGTTCAAAAACTGGCACATTTATTTGGACGACAGAATCTGTTAAGGAAGAGCCGTGAAATACTTTACCGTATTAACTGCTAAGGAAAACCTATTTAGAGAAACATTGCTTATCTTTACAGTTTTCTTGATATTCTTACACTTTAGCGGTAGATATAAGAATCGCGAAGAGACCACGTGTATCAAGCGGCAGTGAAGCAGACCGCCAGACTGCCACCATAAGGTTAAATACCCGCAGTGCAGCCAAAAAATCTGTTCAGCCTTCATTTAAAAAAGACGGGGTAAGTAAAACTGCTGATACTTGTCGAAACAGTGGTCGCGTTCCAGTATTTGTGATTCAGTAGTAAGGAATGACCGTCTTAACTGGGTTATCGCTTGATTTTCGGCAGACAGGGAACGTTAAGAGTGGGTTCTGATTGTCGAAAAAATTTAATGTTGACATCTGCTTTATATTCTCTTGATTTTTCCAGAAGGAAAATCCTGAGTCCATTCACGTTCTCCCATGGGGACAGTTTGCCCCTCCAGAGATGCCCCTGTCGCCACGGAAGACGAACACTGTAAATATACCTCAGGGTTCGAGATCAAAGATCCCTAAACCCGGGAGGAGTCAATTGCCAAGACCAAACAATCAAAAGATTCCTGGTAAGAAAAATATCACCAACAGGCTCTATTTGGGAATGGAATTTTATAATATCACTTTTCAGAAATTCATGGTTAATGACTTGGAGGGATATTCATATAAAATAAGGAGACGAGAAAACTATCATAAATAAACGTTTGCACGTTTTTTTGAAACCAACTTCACAATAATTGCTCGTCGAAAACACCAAAAAATATATTAAGAAGGTTGTTGGAAGCTCGTGGAATTTTAAAGTCGAAAGAGTAGTGACCGTGGATAGATTCAGCTTCGATATTCAATTATCTATTAGTGTATATACAGAACTTGGCGTCCGTTGTTAACGTCTTTTAGTAGTTTGTTTGCTTTTATTTTTCACGGGAAGTTTCCTAGTGAGCCTCACCCCTGTGCTTTAGAGCTCGCTTCTAAGTAAATCAAACATGGTCAACCGCTCATATAAATATCTTTTGCTTTTTAGGTGCCTCAACGCATCAGGCGAGGGGTCGTAGACGGTAGCCTTTGGGAGAAGCGGCAAGTAAATTTAAGTAATGGAATGATGGAAACTGCCGCATAGACGCATTGCCTCGCTTTTGTCTGATTCCCTATCGCACCTTTTTGTATTGCTCAAAGATGAATTTGTAAAAAGCTTTTTCTTGCTTGCTTTTGTATTATATTTTCACTTTTCAATTTTAATCTTAGTTATAGAATGTTCGAGTATGGAATGTTCCCCGCTAATGTTAATGGCGGTTTATCTTGCAATGGAAATAAACAGCCGCTGTTTAGGTAGTTTTCTTGTTCAGTTTGGAAATTAAGAACCTGTCGAGCAGCATACCCTGCGTGCATTTGTACGATGGAAACTTAGGAAAAACTTTTTCCCTTCTAATTAGAGTAAAGTTAGCAGGTGGAGTAAAGGATGCGTACACACTAATAAAACTGTAGTTATAGTGACAATGATAATAGTAATAATGATAGTAATTATGATAGCATTAACTGACCCCACCCCCGAAAGGGCTTTTCAAGGCAAATGGAAAAAAATTGAAACAAATATCGTGAACCGCAGTGTTCTAGAGTACCTAACTGGAACTGTAAAAATAGTAAAGATGAATGATTACCGTTTATTTATTCGCGATAAGTAACGCAAAGATCTCACCTGGATTTACAATCAGAAGAAGAGAATTCCAACCCGCTATACCTCTCGTGCAAAAAAAAATTATAACAACCTGTAATCAACAAGTGGGAATTTGTTTCATTCCATTTCACCTTACGTTTTTTCTTGCCGTGCAGGGTAAGATTGCATTCTTAAGTATGGCTTAATTCATTCGAACGATCACTGTCTCTACGTGATAAAACCGCTCTGTGGTACATTTCGATCAGGCAATTTCCCTCTACACCATGTCGTATTAGCGTCTTAAAATTGGTACTTGGAGTACACTGCAATTCCGGCCTCTTTGAGTTTAATTCAAAACCATCAGCGTGTAAAATTTTTATTCCAGTCTTTTTCGCCAACATACCAACGTAGACATCGTCCAGTCTAAAGAAAGGTACCATGGAAAAAGCTTCGACAAACGAAGCAACAACATCGCGTGATAAAATGTATCCAAACCCTGCGCAAAAATCAGGGTAATGTTTTCCTGCAAATTCTTCCAAACTTACTTTCCATTTTCCACTTCTGAGAACCCAAGGGTTTTTGTACTGTTTACCGGCGTATAACATTACGTTTGGAATTGTAGAGTGATTCAAGAAGGAAAGAACAGCTGGAGTATTCACGAAGACATCATCATCTGTCTTTAAAAGAAAAGAGAACCTGCAATACCTTATCGCCCATTCGAAGCCCATTTGTATCTTTCTGGTCTGATTCCAGTAATGGTCAAAGTAGTCAGCTCGCACAAGGTCTCCATAAACTTCATCTTCCCTCAATAAAAAGTTTGACAGAAGTTGATTTTTTACTTGTGCGACAAGAAAAACTGTCGTCCATCTTGGTTTGAGAGCTCTTCGGAAAGCCCATGTCAGACGAATATAATTCCTTCTTTGCAAATTATGTGGAGCAGACGCTACAAGGATGAGAAGTTCGTAATGTTGTGCACAAATTCTCCTAGTTATAAGAGATGTTTTATGTGCGAATTGCAACGTTGTAGGATCACTTAGGTAGGGAGGTGCCGTAATTTGTTCCTGTTTTGCGTTTTCCAATTGCTGATCGTTTTTCTGAAGTTCGGCGACGTAAAATGTACCTGACTTTAGTGCTGGAGTTGGTACAGACTCGTGCGACCAACCGGAGAAGAAATGTATCACGAAAAGGCTAACTTGTAAACACGTACTAGTTGCCAAAAGAAGTAGAAGGATTTTGGTCACTATTTTCTTCATTGATGTGTCAGGGGAAGGATACTAACAGAAAAAAGCAAACAAACAACGATTTGGTAACTTTTCATCACTCGGCATAATTTCATAGCAACTCTTCAGAGGCGCAGAAATGTTTTGATAATTAGGGCTTTTTAATTATCTTTAGACATTGTTTGCTACGATAATTTTTCATTTCTCCAAAAGAAGTCGCTTGAGAATTCGAACTCATAGGAGTTTTTTGATAACTGAGTTGTATGTTAGGAGCTCTAAACAAGTTTATGGTGCCTGCGTTGACGTAATTACATGAATCGTATAAAAATATTTTATAAAGGAAAAACAATTGCGATTAATTTTGCGTCGTTAAATTTCTATGGCTACTTCGAGTGTCAGGAGTAACTTTTCATTTAGGTAGGAATGCTTGCAAAGAAATTGGTTTAGAATTGAGGAGTGTGATTTCGACGGGCAAAAGGCGGCGTAAGTTCCCGGATAATTATTTTAGCAGGTGTGCCAAGCACAATGTTTGACAATAGCGAACGCTGATTATACTTGGCCAAAACACAAGCAAATACATTTGCATGTATATCAATAACACCGCACTTATACTTTATCATAAATAACAATTCAGCGATTCGAATGTGTAAAGTACTGAATATTAGGTCAGTTCCATGCTTCCCTGTGGTAGGCCTGTGGTGTTTACAACTGAGAAGATTCCTTTTAAACTCGTGAATTGCGCGCATGCGCAAGAGCGAGTTATAGCTATGATGTGGAGAATGTCACTCGATTGCTCGATTCCTGTAAACTTTTTTTCGATTTTAGGCCTTTGAGTGTATTTGACAGCTTTTTGGCGAGTAATAAACCAACGAAATGGCGACCTTTGTTGCTAAGAAGAGTGGTGGGGTGAAAAAGAAGCCGATGATGTTCTTAAAAGAGTTTATATTTATTCGTTTTGGCTTCAGCAAGCGGCGCCACGACTGGCGGGCGTGCGAAGATTCACTCTAAAATAAGAGAACAACCTTCGCTTTTCATAAAATTGTAATTTACAATCCTTGAACTTGAAAACGATCCGAAGATTCATTAAAAATATCACTTACTCCGAAGTGCTCAGAGTTTACAGGTGTTCAAAAGCTTTTTCTGTAATGGCCTGAGATTGGGAACAAAATCGATCGTTACATTTCGTATCGTGTTTTTTCTGTGTGGAACAACAAAAGATGCCGGCGACTAACGAAATTACAGGTTAACACGAAAATCAAATAACACCTAAACAAATAATTTTGGCTACCGATTTTCAGTGAATTTTTCAAGAACAATTTTCTTTTAAATTTCAAGAATATTTGAAGATTCAAAATAAATATTACGTACTAAAATGCGAAAGTCATTCACCACAAAATTGATAATTAGGCCTGAAATGAAATTCTATCTTGTTCTTGATTATACGTTGCCTAGCACGTGACCAAAATCTACCCAGGCGGAAATCCAAAATGACAGTGGTAGTCTGGGCTTAGTTATATCACTCAAAACTCGTTCCCGTTTGTCTCATTTGATAAAGAGGGAATCATGAATGTTTTCATTAAGACAGTATTGCCTTGATTTTCTAATATTTACAACGATAGACAGTATATTTCACTTTTCACCTTCATTTACTTCCAACCTTTTCTTTTGAACCAGAAACAAAAATGATATATTTTTAAAACACATGACATCATCCACCCTTGTCAAATGTAATAGCATGATCATTTCAATTGTAATGCCTTCTTATCCCAACGTTACTTTGTTTCTTTGCTACATCAGCGAACACTGAACTACTGCTTGTACTCTAAATATGACAATCGACCACAAATTCCCTAAACCAGATAACATTAAACATAATCCAAAAAATCATGTAAGTCATCTGTCAATTCACGAGTTTGCTCACAGAGCACTTTGATCTTTTTACGTTGAACAGACTACAACTTCCGTAGTGGTAACCTCGTTTCTCCTCCAGACCAGAAATTGTAGGGTATGTGAAAGGCTTCTTTAATGGTTACGGACAGTCTGGCTATCATCAATCACTCTAAATTAATCATATGGCCTCGGGTCTGGAAAGTTGAATTTGAGTTTGAATAATAGACAAAGGTGAAAAGATCTGTTGCTGTGCGCTGCTCACTAGTTTTTATTTTAAAAATTAAAACATTAATAAAAAAAAAATCTTAAAAAATTAATTTTAAAAGATTGTTCAAAAAATCTGATAATAAAAAAGGTTGACAAGATCTTTTGCAAAAGATCCGCTCACTAGTTTTGATTTAATAATTTTTCTAAAAAATCAAAAATTATAAAATAAGTTAAAAAAATTTGGAAAAATCGGACAATAAAAAAAGTTGACAAGATCTGATGCTGTGTGCTGCTCACTAGTTTTTATTTGAAAAATTTAAAAAATAAGGATAGTAAACAAAGTTGATAAGATCTGATGCTGTGTGCTGTTCACTAGTTTTATATTTAAAAAATTGATTAAACATATTGTGTGGAAATTTGAATTTTGAGCTGAAATATAGCGGCGCCACCGTAGTAAAATAAGAAGTCAAGAAGAAAAAATGAAAAACAAAATCAACAGAGGTGAAAGTGGATACATTCCTGCGATTTCGTTGGCTTTTATATCGGAACTGATCTGATTGATGCTACGAGACCACTAACTCTTTCGCAACTTACTGCTAATTAGAGTGAAGAGCTTACACTAGGCCTACAATCTCAAACATTTTACTTGAAGTTTGGCTATCTCCCATCCCTCTCTTTGTCCGTCTGCTAGGTCGCATGGACACACCGGCAAAAATTGCAAGAGCACCATATTATTTCCTTCTCTAGTTATGTTTGTATGGTGTAGCAGGTTAATGTGTTTTTGAAGGCCCTTGTTCTTCGTGAAAAATTTTGGCCATTTTTTGCGGTTTGTTAAGATGAGAAATGCCTTTCGCGGCAAAAGCGTTTTCAGAGGATTCTTGGTTTCTGTGTAACTACTTGCTAAAGCAAACTAGACAGTGAAGATTTGAAGTGTTTTATTTAGACGTAGATAATCAGACAACAAGAGAATCCTGATACATTCACTTTTGTAAGTTTAAGTGATCCATAATCATGTTATTTTAACTGAGCTCTCCACTGAGTCAAATAATCGTGAAAAACCACAAGAAATCAGATAAAACAATATCCCGGTGAGATCATCCCAATGGTTTAATTGGGAATCAAGTCATCAATTGATTCACCTTTCTCCAATCTCTTCTCCATTTCAATCAACAACTGGACTCCGTCAATCACGGCTTGAACTTGCTCAACCTCCGACTTTCCCAGCCTATCAGCATTGGAAATGTCAAAAGTTCCTCCCACTGAAGCGGTGTCTACACCTCCCGTGCCACGTTTCTGTAGACGAAATTTCTTCAGGATGCTGTTCAGTCTCTCTTCGTCTTTACTTAACTCAGGGATTTTGAGATGTACGCCTCCTCGGAGCCCTGTGCCGAGGTTTGAGGGACAAGTCAGGATAAAGCCGAGATGCTCACTCCACATAAAACTGTGACCAGCTCCTTTGATCAGTTGTTCGACCTAATGAAATAAACAACGACAACAAACAGAAATTAGTGGAAGAAGTTTTATGAATGGATGAGCAACAGAAGCCAAGCCAAAAGTTCCTGGAGCATCTCCGAAAAACGCAGACAAAAGAAGCATAATTTGTGACCCAGTGTTTTGCCAATTCATGTTTTAGGAAAAGTGTTGTGATCTTTTAACTGCGTAAGTTCCTCTCTCTGACTTCATTCCAAATAAGCTTATTGCGAAGGAGTGATTAAAATCAATATTTTTGTGGAAAAAGAGCCGAGACGAACGGTATTGAGCTACTTTCCTTAGTGAGAATGTGGACAAAGTTATGATATTGTATGGATGACGAAGTTAAATGTTGAGAAATCTCATTTCCATGTTATCAACCTCAGAGGCATATTTGTAAATTCATTTAGCCGTAACATGAGCCTTTATAAATTTTCAAGCTAGGCCACTCGTTTTCTTTGTAATATTCGTTACTTTCCGACCATTTGTCCGGAGTGGCTTTGTTTTGAAGCTAATTAAGGTACAGGAACAACCCTAAGGACAAAGCATGAACTTGCAAACGAAGCTCAGCAATGATATATCACACTTGTGCCCAGTCTGCGAATACTTCGATATCAAAAACATGCAACATAGTGTAAACCAGAAAAGATTAAGATAGGAGACTCCACTCGTCAAATGGCCTTGTGTCGAAGGAAATCTCTCTCAAGCTAATTTTCAACTCTGGGTATTTGTTCATTGGATGTATAGTTACATCTAGAACGCTTTTTGTCAGGATGTTTCCTTCCTATGCTCTGTCGGGGCAAACAGAATTGCCTGATTTTAACCTCCTGGGCCCAGTTGCATAAAGGGCGGATGACGCTGCCCAAAGGAGAAATCGCTATCCAGCGGATAAGTGATAGAGAAACGTATAGCGCTATCCACCAGATAGAGATTTATCCAGTGGATAGCATTATCTGACCTTCGAACGACTGGGGCCTGGTTTTAACTCCAGGGGTCTCTAAGAAATATCTAAGAAGAGGGAAGGCGGTGGTAGGGAAGAGGGTAATTCAACATCGCCTAATTGAATCTCTTGAATAAACCTGGTTTTTGAATTTTTAAATTTGTATCATGATTCCTTTAACTTGATTCACGACTAGGATAACAAGTCGGTCAAATTACCTTATTCAGTCCAGTACAGAAGCGTTCAAACACAGCGGCCATATCTCCTCCCTTCTGCATGGAAATCACCTGAGTGTGATCCTCTTCATTGATCCAAACCAAAAAGTTCTTCTTTTCATTGTGCCAGATACCGCGAGCATCGGGCCAGTCACGTGCCATTCCAGCACACGTCAGAAGAGGAGACACTGGTTTGTCGAACAAGAAGTGGTCCTCGATCAGTTGTTCCTGTTCAGCCTCTGTCATTTTGTTGAGTGGATAGTATCTGGAAAAGGGATTAAAAATTTTAATTCAAAAGAAACGGTCAAAAGAAGGTAGACAAAGCTGAAGCGATTAATTGACATCCATAGTAATTTTCATAGTGTTTTTCGCTCATGCAGTATCAAGGGTGTAGACGAGGGGAATGGGATGGAAGCTAAGTGGATTGGGGGAGGGGAGTCCTATGCTGCAAGTGCCTCCTTCCTTTACAAAAATAATGATATTTTAAAATTTCAACTGCGAATGCTAGTTAAACGTAACAATAGCACGCCCCATCGCCTTCTCTTAACAGACGCACTAAAGACTCCTACCAGCCTTCCTGAGTACTGCACAAGAATTTTTACCGGTAAATCGCTTTTTAGATGATATGTGGCACCGGAGAAAAGGATGAGAAATAACTCTGTCATGCAGCTATTAAACGATCTTGTTATTTTGCAGTAAATTAGTGAAACGTCGTGTCACATTTTGTGTTCTTCTGAGTACGACATGTCTGTCTCTCGCGGTGTCGTTCTTTGTTTTGCTAAATTCAAAGGCTTATGCTTATCTGTTTGCAAGGGCCATAAAACATTTGGTTCAGAAGATGAAACTGATGCACAGTACACTGGATGCTGGAAACTGGACACAGGACACAAGTGTTACTTTGATTTTTCTACGGGAGCCATCGTAGCTGGGATTCACTTCTGTTAAAAAAAGAACGACTCTTTGACTGTCAATGAGTTTTTGATAATTGTTGCTCTCCGATTTGTCTACCTTCCTCATGTCCTGGATTTTGGAATATTCGAGGACAAACCCCAAATGAAAATACATACTTTCCTTTTAAATCCCCATCCAGGTTATTCAGGGCGTCAACCACAGCCTTCTCAACTCCTCTTCGCTCAGCACGTGTGCAGTGTGGTGGCAAGGAAAATCCCCGGATGGAGCGCCCTGTACGAACACGTGACGATAATACATAGTTCTCATCAAGTTTGCCGCCTTTTATTTTCGTGAAATCGAGGTCGGTCTTGTGCTGGTCGGTTTTCTTGTAGCCGCCATGACGCATCTCTATCACTGGATCCAATAATTTGGCAAACACCTCATACGATTCTTCATCTCCTGCCACACACCCTACTGTCATGATGAATGGATGACCTAATAAAGAATAAACAGGCACAGTGTCGATTAAGATCGCTTTCCACTATAACCTAGATACCTTCTCGCAAATACAGATTAAAATCTGACCTTTCCACCTGAAACCTAGAGCTAGAGGGCCTTCCTTAGACTGCGGAACTTTTCATCCGATGCCATCAAAAACTGTAGTACAACCTCTAGCACGTTTTAGGAAGCAGCAATAGACTAACAGTACCCTTTTTTAGACTTGATTTTTTTATTCTTTTGAGTTTCAATTCATTTATTTCTTGATTTTAGAAATCGTCATTTTCAATATTCTCGCCGAATTGTAATCCATAACTAATTTTGATCACACGCGAATTGCCTACACACATCACGTGACCGAATGTGCTCAATTAAAACTTGGGAATATCCGAGGATAAACCCCAAGTGATATTTAACAATTTTCAAACCTATAAGTCTTCCTAAGTCTCTTGTTACAAAAGGAGGAATTTGCTATAGCTGTTGGTAAACACTTTTTTCAGGCAAGTTGCAAAAATGTGTGAATAATAATGAACACAATAGCCTCTACTTGACCCAAAAAATAAGCTCGCATATTTGTCCTTGGACATTGTTTGTTCTGAGAAGAGAACAGATGTTCGCGGACAAATATCCGGGCATAATTTGGGCCAAATGGAGGCTATTATTTATTCAACTTTTATGAAGTCAACCCGAAGTAATCCCAATGGCCAAGTAGAATTAGAAGGAAATACCAAAAAAGCTTCAGTGAGTGCATCGGTGACTAATTCAAGAGAGGTTTCTGTTCGGTTGAAATGGCGGTGTAAAATTCTTATTCAAATCATAGAGCATGGTAACTATCGACATTCACCCATATTGAATGATCTCATTTAAGCGCAACAGACAGAAAGGTTATATTACACACTTTGGAAACTCATAATTCCAAGATTTCGGTAACCAGTTGGAACTTTTCCTTGATGACTGCATGCGTTAGCCTTTATGTTCAAGTTATGTAAGTTTTCCTTATTTAACTTAGCCTGCACATCTCAATTGCAGCAATGGCATAAGTGAGGTGGACATTCCAATATTGCCCTATAGCCGATTATAGAGGTTAAAGTGACCAAAACAAAGACGATGATTTGAGGTCAGGATCTAATGAAAGGTGCTTCTTGTATGATGCAAGAATGAACACTATGCATGACAAGAATGCAGAAGTTC
Source organism: Pocillopora verrucosa (assembly GCF_036669915.1). NCBI lineage: Eukaryota > Metazoa > Cnidaria > Anthozoa > Scleractinia > Pocilloporidae > Pocillopora > Pocillopora verrucosa. Next base: position 10,412,125 of record NC_089324.1, on the reverse strand, counting down.
CTAAAAATGCACTCAAGAACATTGATCCAAATATGGGTCTCTCGCAAATGGCATGTCAATCAGCCTTAGATAATAGACAGAAAGATTTACAAGAAGTATTTTTTACTGACAGTTATAACATTGCAACGAACAGATTTAAACTGAAGGATCACAAGCCGTCAAAACACCCCACCCCTGTGGCCTGAAAAGCGATAATCACCTCTAACAGCTTTAAATTTCAGCAAGGCTGCGAAAACCGCATTTGAAATAGCAAAACATTTTTACTTTTACATCACTTGGGACAATATCTGAATTATCAAAACCCCTGTCAACCATCACATTGTCACTAGGCTCTAATAAATTAAGAACACCACTTTCCCTTGTAATCCGGCTCCCTGTCTGATACTTGTCCCCGCCACAAGACTAAAATTAATGACACCTGAATATTTGGAGTGACACCAGCAAATACTTTCCATGTGTTATGGTGTTTGTACTCTGATCAGGTTTCAGACTACGCTAGCATTGCAGATGGCTGCTGTACAAATATTTCATTGCAAGTCAAAATAATTCTCGTAGTATGGTATTCTGAAAACTTTTGAGGCATGTTCTTTTCAAACAGTTCTTGAGATGGAAAGGGAAAGAGTCCACAGAAAGAAAATACATCCATGCAATCACGTTCGCAAAACGAGACTCACGCTAATTCCAAATCTGTCTGTAAGATCTTGTACAGAAAAATTCCGCCTTCAATCGCAATAAGACAAGATAGAGATAGGTTAGTGTCCATGAAGGTCCTGGTTTATTTTTGTTCATATCCATCTGATTAGACTGACTTTCCTTCAAGAGCCTCTTTTCTTTCCAATATTGCATTTTTACTGTCTTTCGGTTTAATATAATCATAAAAGCTTATCACAGCCTCATAATTGGGAAAGCCAGTGTAAAAGGCACGGCTGTATCGTCACCTTTAATATGTCGAAAGAAAACTGGCGTGCAAGCAAAGCTTCCTTTCCTTTTCCAACTGCACTACCTTTGCCTCGAAAGTGGACACTAGCTTTTCTAGCATTTCAGCTCTGCTGAGTTAATTTAGCACCATAGCTTCAGGATCCACAGGAGGATCAGTCATACTCTCATATGTAGCAGCATCTGGTGAAGCTAAAACAGCATCCTTTAAAGCAGTTTCTCCAGTTTCATCACAAAATTCGTCATCTAGTTCAACAGTTTTTAAACTTTTAGATGTTAAGGGTATAAAAAGCCTACTTCTTTATTTATTTATTTATTTTTTTTTGGGGGGGGGGGGAGGAAGGGGGAGATAGTTCAGAACTTGTCGCTAATTCCCAGCGGCCTATTAAAGTTTTTCGAATGTCTTCTTTTCGAAAATACTCTGAGGAAACCACAGTTGAAATACCATCTTTCCCATGCTGACGTTTGATGAGATTGCACCATCGGCGTCTTTGTTCGAATCCTTCCGAAACTTGAAGTGAAAACGCGTAGGCAAGCCATCGGGGCCATAAAATGCATTTGAACAAACGAAAGCGGCATACTGTTTCCCTCTCTTTTTGGAAGGATTAGTTCTATCTAGATATCGGCTTTCCATAAAAGTCAAACAAATTTACCACCCACTTGCGACTTTCACCAAAATCACTCACAGAGACCTAACAAGCGGTTACATGCCCAACAACTTAAGGGTTGTACCTAAATCTTACCGGCTAGAGGTACGCCTGTAGAATAATAGTGACGAGTTTCTGAGTCGGGTGATTATCGGAAATTGTCGGCTATTCCAATATGGCGGACAATTCAGGTAATACCATATGCGATTTACCAACAGCTAAGCTTTTGTACTTTGTAATTTGTACTCTTGTAAAAAAGTGATTCCAAGGTGTTTAATACTAATTTGGAGTGTAGAAAAGTCGATTACTAAATATGCAAGCTACACCTCTAGCCGGTTGTATTTTTTAAGCCTGTTGAGATTCTATGGGCTAAAGGTACAAGACAATAGAAGTGTCACCTTGGGAATCTTTCTAACCAGTAGCACTATGTCAAAGGCATTATGGTGGCGATACTGTTCACAAGTTTTGTTTACCTTTGCAAGCGTTGGTCTCAGCGGCTACAGTGTTAAGTTAGAACCTCTGCTGATCAAGAAACTTAAGATCGACGAGGGTGAAGGAAACAGCCCTACAAAATTTAGCGAAATTTCCTTGAATTAAACTCTAAAATGTATTTTTACGTGTAAAGCAAGTAATAGTGTTCATGTCTGGTTCAATCACGTCGCTTGACTGTTGGCAAATCGCAAATGGTATTCCTGAAATTCCTTTACTCGAACGGTCCGCCATATTGGAATGGCCGACAATCGGGTGATTATCAGCCATTGCAATATGGCGGGCAATTCAAGTAAGTTAATTTTTATTCAACCATGCCATTCAAGAAAAATTGACTGTCTGACGAGTAAATTTTTCTATAGAATCTTAGGGGGCTTATAAAATATAACCGGCTAGAGGTACAGCTTGTATACTTAGTCGACTTTGCCCAATTTTTTTTACGGTTTGTTCAACATTTTTTTTTTCTGCACTCCAAGTTGTAGTCTTACACACCTTGGAATCACTTTTTATAAGCGTACATTTACATTTATTTCTTTTAATTGGTCTTGTACCTTTAGCTGGTAGGATCTTAGGAGGTATAGCAGATACTACCGGCTTGAGGTACAGCTGGCATATTAAGTCGACTTTGCCCAATTTCTCATATGGTTTGCTTCACATTTTACTTTTCTGTGCTCCAAATTAGTCTTAAACCCCTTTGAATGACTTTTTTCAACAATAAGTGTGATTTTATTTATTTTTATTTGGTCTTGTACCTCTAGCTGGTAGGATCTCAGGGGGGTTAGAATATACTACCGGCTAGAGGTACAGCTTGCACACTCAGTGGACTTTGCCCAATTCTTATTATGGTTTGCTCGACATTTTAGTTTTCTGCACGCCAAGTTGTACCCTTACAGTCTTTGGCATAAATTTTTTTTTTTAAGAATACTCTTGAATTTTTTTTCTAAATTTCCATCCTCTAGCTGGTAGGATCTCAGGAGGCTTAGAAACGACTACCAGTGGGAGGTGCAGCTTGCATATTTAGTCAACTTTGCCCTATTTTTAGTGGAGTTTGCTCATTTTACTTTTCTTTTTAATAACAGCAATTTTTATTAAAAAATACAATAAATAACAAAGGCACAGGTTAATCTCATTTATAGAATTGTATAAATTCTATATATATATATAGTAGATGACCATTCTATATTTTCAAGAATAACTTGCCTTAAGGTTTTCATACAGTGATACATGCTGTTAAATATTACTGAAAATAGAAAGTGAAAATGTCAATTTGGTTAATTAAAATCATGTTATCCTATGACTACCTAACTTAAGCAGAGTATTACATGATGACAAACTCCAGTAAATCTGATTGACATGTTCAAGTCTAAAATGAATTTCAAGTCAAAGTCATCTAAAGCTGGTTACATTTGTATTGAAATAAATCCATCACCAAAGAAAATACAAATTAGGCTAATTTAAAATTTATTTACGTGAAATTCATTTAAAACATAACAATGTCAACGGTTTCAAGCTTATTTCAAACATAAGCAGTCCTCTGGCTGGTAGTGTTTTCTGAGTAATGCAAGATCCTACTAGCGAGATGAACAAGACTGCAAAGCATGAAAATATGCGTGGAGTGACTCCACAACAGTAGAAGACTAACATGGAATGTAGAAAGATTTTTCCATAAATCAAGAAGTGAATGAAACAAGCTAAATTTACTGTAAATGCATGAAGTACCTCTAGCCTGTAGTATTTTCTTAGCCACTTAAGATCCTACCGGCTAGAGGTGGACGACCAAGAAACAAGAAGATGTTCATGAAAAAGTCATTCTAATGTAGTGTGAGACTAAATGCCAAAAAGCAAAATTCAGAGCAAACTGTGATACAAAATTGGGCGAAGTCGATTGAATATGCAAGGTGCACCTCTAACCGCTAGTACTTTCTATGCCTCTTAAGATCCCACCAGCCAGAGGTACAAGACCAAATAAGAAAAATAACTGTAAATGTAGCCTTGTAAAAAGTAATTCCAAGGAGTGTAAAACTACAACTTGGACTGCAGAAAAGTAAAATGTGGAGCAAACCAAATTAAAAATTGGGCAAAGTCGACTAAGTATGCAAGATGTACCTCTGGCTGGTAGTATGTTATAAGCCTCGTCAGATCCTATCCGCAGAGGCACAAGACCGAATAAAAATAAATAAATGTATACGTATTCTTAAAAAAATTGACTCAAAGGAGCGTAAGACTAATTTGGAGCGCAGAAAAAGTAAAATGAGAAGCCAACCGTGTTAACAATTGAGCAACGTTGATTAGGTATGCAAGCTGTACCTTTAGCCGGTAGTGTTTTCTAAGCCTCCTGAGATCCTATCGGCTACAGGTACAAGAAAATAGAAATTTCATGTTGGGGATCTTTCCAACCAGTAGCACTATGAAAAGGGCATTATAGTGGCGATGCTATTCATAAATTTTGTTTACCTTTGCAAGCGCAGGTCTTAGCAGCTACAGTGTTGAGCTAAAACTCTGCTGATCAAGAAACTTAAGATCGACGAGGGTGAAGTAAACAGCCACTCAAAATTTGGCGAAATGTCCTTGATTTAAACTCAACAATGTATTTTTCACATACAAAGCATGTTATAATGTTCATGTCTGGTTCAATTAGTGTTGGTAAATCGCAAATGGTGTTACTGGAATAATTCGCCATATTGCAATAGCCGACAACTTCAGATAATCACCCGACTCAGAAACTCGTTACTAGTGCTCCTCGGGCGTACCTTTAGCCGGTAGGATCTAGGCACAACCGATAATCACCCGACTCGGAAACTCGTCACTAGTGCTCCTCGGGCGTACCTCAAGCCGGTAGGATTTAAGTACAAATTTTTGTTTGTGAGGGCTATTGGAAGTACGACACTTTTGACCCATGATCTTCGCGATAGCCTTTTTAGGTACTTTCTGGAACGCAGCAATGTGATGGCGTTCCTTCCTAATCTCTACGCATGTATTCTAAGCGGTAATTGATCCCAACTGAGTATTATTGCCTTCACACTAAAGCAAAAACTTGACCTAAAACCATTACATGTGCACCCAGTTTACGTCGTGAGAGGCCTTTGTGGCCTCGTTTTCATGCAAAATCGTTACCAGTTCCGCCATCGGCCATTATGAAAGTCGATATTCGATTGAAGTGCCTATGACACGCATCTTTTTTTTTTTTTTTTTCAATTTTTTGGTTTATAGCCGTATTCAAAATCAGAAATAATCGACCTAATCGCCTAGCGAGTTCTCCTTGACCATTTTTTAGTGCATTGAAGTACGATTAGGCGGCCAAAAGGTGTGTACGTGTACGAGAGCTCTCCCATCAAAGACAACAAGTAGTTTTCAAACTCAAAAAGCTGAAGGTTCCTGTGAAGCGATTTCAAAGTTGAAACGGGTTTTGTTTCAGAAAAGAGCCATTTTTCATTGCCTTCCGTAAAAGTTGGGAAGGCCGTTTAGATTTTCTGAAAATCGCCTATGAAAGCGGCCCCCATACTGAAAAATGGCCAATTTTTGCCCATTTTCAAGCGCAAAAAGCTATTCCTTAAACTGTTAAAAAACAAAATTGGCGTCTAGTAAGAATTTTCATTGTAGGTGTTTTTTGACTTATTTAAACTTTGAAAATGAATGGAAATCATATATTACCATAAGCCATTTCAGTAAAAGTTATGATAGGCCAGTTGATCCTTTCTTATTCATTTTGGCGGTCTTATCTTACAGTTATAAGTCAGCACGCTCGACACCTCTTTTTCTTAGAGGTGACTAAAGGTGTAAACATGTAGTACTTTTCATCCTCAACACTGAATTTATAAACAGGAAACTTATACGAATAGCACGTAGTTCTCTTGGAGGCGGTACCTTGGGTACGCCCTTACTTCTCTGAATTTTCTGTTTATTGTGTCGTTATTTAGCAGTCTTCAAGGACTGTTTTCTCTTAGGATATCTCCTCAACTATGATTTTAATTCTGTTAGTAAGTTTATTATAATTTTATATTGTCAATCTTGTTTTTGTTTTCCGTGAGACTAAGAAATTTAAAGTAGAAAATCATTTTGTAAAGCGTAAACATCTCGAAGGTACCTCTGCTAGTTAAGTGTAAAAACATGACGATGGTTAAAGATTGACAGCTCCGTAAGCGTCACCTTTATAAGCGGTGACCCGCACTTTCCTCGAGAGATCTGAGCTAGTCCCGAGGTAATAAATTGTATGTAAGAAAGAGAAAAATAAAGAAAACTTCAACTATATTAAGAGTGTTAGAAATATACTTCTAACAATACCTCCTATATCCACTTAGTTATCGGCTTAAATTGAAGATACAACCTGCTTCTCCAAAAAGCCGCGCGTGAAAGTTGAAGTTATAACTCCTGGAAATCAGAACAGTAAGTTTTATCAAGCCTAATGAGCTAATTTGAACCCTTTCTTCCTTATTCAAGGCATTTCACGGCAAGCAAACTTTCAAATTTGCCGTTTCAACGGTTATGAATAGTTAATGATGTCCAGGAATTCTGCGCGATGACTTGATCATTAATCTTAATCGAATTTTGCCGCTACGTTTCTCTTTTTTCTTTCCACTTTTTTTGCTCTCTTATAGTTGTCAGATATTTATAATAGAGTTCGGATATAACGCGCGCTGTCATTGGTTGAAAGAGCGTGCTCTATGAGAGTATAGAGCCTAGAGCTGAGCTAAAGCTGTCACGCCATCTGCCAAATTGTACTATGTTCGACCTTTTCCGGGACTTCTTTTTAGCTTTTTTCCGATAATTGAAAGTGAAGTTTCGGAACAAGCGAGCCGGCAAGTAGCAACAGAAGAACCAAATAAAGGTTTGTAAACATACCAGGCGCCGTAATTTACGTTATTAAAACGTGAGCAGATGCGAAAATCCTCAAATGAAAAACAAAATGGCGATCTCCGGTCATCACGGTAAAGCAAGTCTCAGAAACTATATCGGCCGCCCTTCGAGTGAAAAAAATAAGAGCTTGCTCTGATATCCTTTCCGATGCGTTGAGTGGAAAGTCACTGCAGCCGAGTTTTGCCGTATCCGAGCGATCTTCATGTTTCGGTGAATTCGGCTGTCGTTCATTCAAAAAACACTCGCCATGAACAGTTTGTTTTCTACCTTGTCATGTGAAAAAACTCGCGTGTTTTTATGAGCCATAATTCGGCTGAAGTTCACTGAACATTTCACTTTAAGATTCTGTATTAGAGACTTCAAAACTTCAGGCAAAAGTGTTAAATTCGACTTGCCGAACAATTTTAGTTTGTGAACTATAGTAGAATGTGAACTTTGATCGTTTTTTAACTTTGATGGTTTGACACTTTTGACAGCTTTAGTCTTGTACAGCCAATCAGATTATTTGAACCGTTCTAACAGGAATTCTGATTGGCTTAATGTGGCGTGCTTTATGAGAGGATAGAGCATGCTGACGACACTGTTGTTCGCTTTGGAAATAAAGTTTGTTTTGAAAATTGAAAGTAATGCCTGGGTAATTTAACGGATTCTTTATTATAAAACAAATAGAGAAGCCTTGACTGTGCTCTGTTCTTTTATAAAGCACTTAGGAAGCGGCTAGAGCACTCAAGAAGTGGGGAGAAACACGAGACTTCTCTATTTGTTAAATAGAAGCCAGTTTCGCTTTCACACGCAGTTCTTCTCGCGCGCGCGAGGACTGGTTGAATAAATTGTTATCAGTAAAGGGTTAAAATCAATTGTTGATGCCGAACAGAAAAACATTTGCAAACATCAACAAGAATGAGGTTAGTTTCCTGGCTTACCTGGATTATCCACACCAGTCTGAATAACGTCGTCCAAAGTGAATCCATTCTTGGTGACCTTTCCTCTCAACTTTTCATAAATCTCTGGTGTTAGGGCTTTAGCCATGTAGTTGTTATGCTGCGAAAGATCAGGGAAGTCATCCTTGGCAGGAAACGTCTTATAAGCTGCCTTGATTTCACTCATAATGAAACGCAGAACGAAAATTCTCACAGAGCAAATATTGTGTCAGTCGCCTTTGCTGTTGACTAGCTTTAACCAAGAGTCCAATTAACCAGTGTCACGTATAATGTCAAATTCAATTATCGAATTTAATTATCATTTAATTAATAGAACTAACACCAGTCTGAATATCTCCGGGATGCATTGTGGGGGGTTGTGGCCATTCTCAACATTTTCTGCAGAGAAGGAAAGCATACCGTGTAAGTAATATCATTTGACTAGATCTTCGCTACCTTGATCGAAACCCGACTTTTTATACCCTCATCTATTTTCTTTAAGTGTCTATCGTCTTTTTGCTACGTATTTTCGTGGTTTCACTCCGTCATGATGTGTGTATTTTCACTCCGTTGAAGTTTACTACGTCATGATGTTCGTATTTTCGTCGTTTCACTCCGTCATGATTAAGCTATAGTAAAGAAGTCGTCCTGCAGGGATGGAAAGCCGCCATATTGTATGACTTACTAGATCAATTTTAAAAGCATGGAATGAGCAAAAGACAGCTTTAGGATTTGGCAAGAAAACAAGCCGTCGCAGATGCCCTGCTACACAGTAATTTCGAGGAAAATCAAACAGAAAGCTCCTCTCGGCACTTTGGTGACCGTCAGACGGGGAAACGATTTCAATCGATTGCAAGCCTGATCCCATGTAAGTTTTTAGGTGACCCTTCTCTCCCAGTGAAATCAAATTCAGATATACATTTAACCCAAATTTCATCTTGGTATCCTCTATTCCTTAAGCGTATTATGAAACACTGTATGTTTTTATCAAAAGTGGAGCGAGACGAATGTTTACACAGTAGGCGTTGCACTTCTCCTCTTACGAATCCTTTCTTTGTGCCTAGTGAATGACACAAATAATCAAATACTCGAAGGTCTCCGTCTTTTTGTAATGCGTTCGGACGTCAAGGGTCTATTTCCTGTTCAACCTCTCACTTTCGCTCACTTTTGCTTTCAAGAATATTTCTGAGTCTGATATTTCAGCCGTAACTAGTGATTGTATCGTGTTACAAATTACAGCGGTTATTTGCCCGTCTTGAAGTTTTTCATGAGCTGAAACGAAAAACGAAAGGACCTTTGGGAATACTGAGAAAATCAGTAGGTGGCAGAAGCCATGACGCCATGACGGCTTAGGACAACAAATCACAACGACAACGGCCGTGCACTCGGACTAAACCAACGTGCACTCGACTTTTGTTTTAATAAATTTGAAGCACATATACTGAGGTTTACCATAACATATTTTTTTCCAAAACAAAACCGTACTTATCGCAAATTCACATGATAGTGATGGCACGTGTGTCCTCAACCGCCCCAAATAAGTCATCGCAGCTCCACTTTAAATTGGGATTTCTCCCACACATTTCAACCGACGCCATTCAAACTGCCATGATATGAAGTTCTTTTTGTGATACATCAAGTGAACTTGGTCTCTAGGGTCATAAATATCACAGAAAAAAATGCGGGGCTAGCCAAGGTTTTTAAAAATTTGACTGTGACGCCATGTTTCATGACGTCATGGTATGGACAAAACTGTCTATGGCCCGGGTTGTATTAGCCTCCGTCATAAAAAAAAAAAAAAAAAAAAAAAAAAAAAAGACCTAACAGTTTCCCAATTCTTTTTCTGGTATGTTTTCCAGAGTTCTGGTTTCTTTCATAGTTTTTGCCCATCCGTAAAAACTTCTGCATTTCTACAAATTTCTTCTATTGGTTCGACATCGAATATGATATTAGTATGTTTTGACATTAAGTTAATATTGACCCTACAATGCAGATACAATTAGAAAACCTACGTGTCTCAGCAGGCTTACACTAGACCAGTGTATGTTTTGGGTTCTTCGTTTTCTTGCTGAGCTAAACAATTAAACACTTTATCCTTGCAATTGTTCTCGCCGCCATCATGCGGAAAGTAATTGTTTAGTTTTGCTGTTCTTACATTTGAAGGGAATCTGTCTTAAATATATTGGCTAATTCTCGAATGGCTTTTGTCAGAATGATTAATACAAAGCTTTACTTTAAATCAAGCCTTTTCCTCTTAAATGCAACTTAAAGAATATTTTGAGGAAGAACTCCGGGTTTTACACCTTAATTTCAAATTTTACTTCACATCGAAAGACATGGCGTTTAGTGTAATAATTAGTTAGATTTTTTCTTGACATGGAAGAAAAGTAATTTTGAGAAGATTGAACCACAATGTATAACAATTGTTTACCCTTTATAGGGTGGAATATCAGGATCCTCGAACAGGACCAGGAAAGGTAACTTTAATGAAAAATATTACTGACTTTATGAAAAGTTCTTGGTGGGTAGATCAAAAAACGGCTCGTAATGCAGTTGAATTGGATATGCGTATCTTATAAAGAAAGAATTAACTTTGTAGCATTCTCAAAGCTTAAGGTTCCAAGAAGACCTTTCACTCTCAGCTCATTATCATTCAGTTTTCTTGGGCTGATGCCCCTCTAAACCAGGTGTGATCGTCGTAATTTTCATTGAGACTCACACGTATGATTTCAGTCCAAATTGCACTCCACTCAGTTCAATAACCATTATTTATTATCCGTCATGTTTTTTGCTCGCGTGCTATTAGTCCAAACATGAACCGTGACTGAGTATGCCCCAGCTAAAACTGGGGAATATCCGGTGATATATCTAAAGTGATATTTTCCAATTTTCAAACCTTACTTGCAATGCGATGAAATTTTTCGTTTAAAGTTTAATTTAAGATTGGAGACCGTTTTGTTGTTGTTCCAAAAGAAGGAACCTATTTTCTTCGTCCCGAAGTCGTACCTGAGGACGCTGAAATGTGAACATCTCACGCAGTAAACAATAACCAAAATGATATAAACAGTTTATATTCTTTTGCAGTAAGCAGTTCGTAAACATTTTTCCCCGCTAGTTGCAAAGATATTTGACAGACAAGAAAGAAAACAGCCTCCATTTGGCGCGAAAGTATGCTCGTGCATTATCTCTTCCTCGAAGCCCTCCGTACTCCTTGAACTTCGCTCTCAGAACTGTTTGCTTCTCGGAACCTATAATTTCCACCACCGGGGGGTGGACAATTTTCTGGGGGGGAGGACACATGGTAGAACCGAGGGGGATTCGTCGCCAACAGAGTATAAAAGGAAGACTATAGAAAACAACTTCCAATTAACTGTTGTTGAGGAGGGATCCCTATAGGAAGATCAGATAAATTTAATCGCGTCACAATCAAAATCCTCCAACCATGTGGATACCAATTTACCTTCTTGGGTTGATGATATCTCTCAATTATTCGCTTTGCTCCCTCGCGTGAAGGATACTAATGACATTCGTATCCACGCGCGACCATCCTCTTTTTATACAAGAGTATTAAAGGGTAAAAACCATTTAAGATACCTCACAAAAACTCAACAATTCTTGCTCCGACCTTACGAAATATTTACTATATTACTCAAGAAAACCCGGCAATTTTTTTTGTGTTCTTACGTCACATTTAGAATGCTCCAGTGAACTTTACATGTAACCCTAAGCAATATGGGATTAATATATCTGCATATTTCATATCGCGATTGACAACTTTCAGCAGGTTTCTCATGTGCGCCTGCAATTAAATCTTATATTTTACAGTCACTGTGACACTCCGGTGCCCTGATATCAAACCAGGACGACTAGGCTTTTGTATTCATGAATGCAACACCGACATGGATTGTCCATATGGCAAGAAATGCTGTTTCAAGGGATGTGGAAACAGTTTTTCTAATCAAAGTCAGTTTGATATTTTTTCAAACGTTTCGATATTCTTAAATTCAGCTTTATGGGGGAGGAGGGCTTTTGCTATCCGGAGCCTTAGAGTGATTTACCCCTTTTAAGGGGTTTTAGAGAGGAAGGGGGGAGTGGTTGAATTCTTGTTATGTGCAGTTATCTCATACATCCCTAAACACTGTTCATACTTTACTCTAATGTTGCTTTTCCATTCTGCCAAAGCTGAATGTCTCAAACAAAGAACTACTTACTTACCTGGATGAACTGAAAACTCTGACACAGGTTTTATCCCTCTGTGGACAAACACTGTTCATACTTTACTCTAATGTTGCTTTTCCATTCTGCCAACGCTGAATGTCTCAAACAAAGAACTACTTACTTACCTGGATGAACTGAAAACTCTGACACAGGTTTTATCCCTCTGTGGACATAAAAGAATGGAGTTAACAAATGTCAACACATTTGCTCCCTAGGCTGGGACTGGGAAAAATGTTTGTAGCTTTGCCACTAGTACCACCACTGCACTTTCCTGATTTTCCTTCCCTGAAGTTGATTGTGGATTCATGTTACCTATACATTGTGAAGGTAGCCTTTTAACGATGTTTGTTTTAATTTGTCTGCAGTATCGAGACACTCAATTTGGTTTTCTCGGACTGAACATACCGCAGCTCATCATTAGTTCAAGTTGAACTGAAACACGAGCTGAACGGAGTGACTTGAATTGAAACCAATAACACACTTTTAAAGTCTAAGGTTATTGAGTTTTGTTGAATCATTCAAGTCTCATTTGAACTCTGGTTCCTTTATCCTGCCCTACAGCGAATCTTAGTGCACCGCTATGATCTTAACCTTTATAATTAGCGTATGTCGCACCAAGTCACGCTGCCTTCAAGTTAAGTGACCTCGCACCCAAGTGTAGCCCTGTCGCCCTCATCAACCCCAAACATTATTGCACTCGAAAACTAATTTTGCGTTTATCAACACAATTAAGACACTCGCGTCACTTGACGCACCAACTATCAACCTTTATTATAAATCCTTCCACGTTCATCTTAGCTTTCAATAAAAAATTAGCTTATTACTGACCTTGACGCATTAAAAATGCTTAGAAATGATCTCGTGAATGAGAATGAGAAAAAACTTGCGCTGCTCCCAATAACGTAAAAAAAAAATGTGAAATAATGGACCATGTGTAGTTTGATCTTGTGCCAAGTATGTTTCGCAGTTAGGTAATCCGTTAAACATTGCTATTAAATGTGTGGCGCTTTTGTCTCTCTAATTGTGGTTTAACTACACGTGTTAAGCCTGGTTTTCACTAGCAAAGTAAACACAAACGCAAAAATAACGTTTCTGCTAAATTTTGTGGCAGTAGATAAGCTTCTCAAAGGTTAAGATCATCTTTGAGTAGCTTGTAATTGACTGTTAATGAAGTTGTTTCTAGAACGATGACCCTTAGTCAGTGGTCATGTTTGGGTTTGTCAAATGATCGCAAAAATTCTCGTTTTAGTTTTAGTATTAAAAGACTATCTTTTCATTTGAAGAATTTCTGGTAGTCTCGTGTTTATTTCTACAAGACAAGTAACAAACCTTTATCTTAAGGCTGGTTTGTCCGAGCATTTCAACACAAGATCATAAAACAAAATAAATGTTCACGTTTTTTCAGTGTACTTGCTATTAATGATTTGGCAGCGACAGGAATCAGTGGAAAGTTATCCAAAAGGGTGTTTTACTGCATACTTGATAGCTTTGTGAATGAAAGTGATAAGGCGCCTTCATCTAACAACTGGTGTTCGCTCAGATCCTGGCTTAGGATTCGCTTAAAAGTTGCCATGGAAACACGACACTGGAAGAAAATCATACCAATTTTAATTAAGTGTGCCTTTTATGGTGTTGTTTATCGTTTTCGTCTCACTTTTTAGAAATGCATATGGCAAAGAAATGAAACTTGTTAGTGTTTGCTTTACAGACACCGCTTGGGACAAATTTGATGAAAAGAAAAAGTAACAAAGGTATGATATCTTTGTTTTCTCTTAATGAAACTTACAAACCTGCTTCTCAAATGTCGCACTGTATATTTTAGAAAAGCATGTTTCAAAGGGAATCTCATGGAGGTGAGATCCTCCAGGCGAGAGTCAAAGAGAACTGCAGATCTCCTCAACAACCTTCATTTAGGTTAGATATGACAAAAAGCTTGATTAGGTTTGTTTGAAAGCATTCGGTAAGGAGGCCTTGTCAAAGAAAGCCTCGGTTGCCGAAAAAGGCGTTTAATTAATTGCTACTTCAATTTTTTTAATCAGGTAAGAGATATTGGTGGAAAAAGATGAAAACGGTGCAACCAGAATTGCCGAGTGTCATTTTACGAGCAGAGATAACTAGCTAGACTAAATTTGTGGAGAATGAAATGTTGGGCCAATTTCATTTGACTTGGCATCGGAAGAGTATTAGGATGTTTTTGGCAAAGGGTTTGGGCGACAATTCAAAGTCTTCAACAGTATACTTCTTACCTTTGACCTTTCACGAGAAAGTGCCAAAGAAATCTTGCTTGCGAGGTGTGCCTTTGCTTTTAGTTCAGGCAAGAGTCACGTTCACGCCATGGATTCTGTTTTCCTTGAATCTTCAGCATTTATTGTACATCGAGCAGTGTTTATAGTGCGATAATTTTTTTGCAGCTGTCAAATATGATATAGATATTGTGCTGATTGTTTTTGTTTGGCAAGCAGTCGCCGATCTCAAATCCTACGAAGGTTACTGTTGACACACTAATTCCTGAAATTCCTTTCGTCCGCCGGTGAAGTTTATGATTTTTAATTTCTATGGTTCCTATCTGGCTTTAATATTTCCCTGCTATAAGTCTCTAAATTTTGATCTCGAGCATATCGTGGTTTCACATAAATGCAGTAAGGGGGCCTCAACGGAATTAATCGTTAGCCATAAAACGGCCAAGAGGGTTAGCCGTTGCGCGTGAAAACTGACAAATTTTAACCGGTAGTCGAAAATAACCAAAATTTTTACCGCTTGTTAGTCCCTCCAGTATCTAAGCGTGACAAGGAATCAATGGTTGATTGGATACTGTACTTGTTTCTTGTGCCCGTGATATCTTCAGCAAACCAATAACCTCTTATAACTCACATAGGCTAAAGATTTACATCCAACGAGATTTAAATACCTCGATAAAAACCTTTGCAAACAATGTTCACCTTTACATTAACATCATCTTTAATCTGTGGTTTCTCTACATTGCAATCTATTTCAAATCTCCGCGTTTGAGTGAGGTGAGAGAAACTCATATTTCTCAACGTGATAGTGTTTGACATGATCGCGACGGAAACTGAATTTTTGTGTTTCTTTGTACAATAGCAAGAGAACCAACTTGGAAGTACGGAGGGCAAAACAAATGTGTTTATGGTAATGGTTAATTAATTTCTCAACTTTACCCCGATTTTTTTTTCGCTTTAGAAAAAAAATCATAGCTGAATTTATGTTGCAGCATAGAAAGTCTTTCAAAATTTTTTCTTGAGTTGAACTTTTCAAATCAATACAAGTAATCAAGCAGTTAAGACTTGCTACGTGTGAGAAATCCTGCCACTTGACTTTACCTAACTTGCGTTTAATTCAAACATTCCAGCCGTAACGCCTCCAGGGAATTATTCAACCTACCAATATTATTTATTTCAAAACAAAATGAAAGTAGTGCATTCATATAATTTGTTGATACTATATAAACAATATGAAAATGTTATTGAAAAAAAAATGTTGAGCAACAGTCAACAGCCATTGAAAATGTATGGACGAATGCAAACCGTGACTTGTTTTGACCTTTTTTTATTAGTATAACAACAATTTCCATGATATAATATAATTTAGCTAGTTGGATCTGCTTTTGCCGCACATCCGGTTCACAAGAATGTAATAAATAAGTAATTTTCAGAAGCAAAAAATTATAATATCGCAGCTTTCTTTTACACAGTGTTTTGTCACTTGAATTTTTATGAAATTGTTTGGCGGTTGTTGGTTTTTATTTCCATCTCAAAAGCAACCTATTTCAGTTTTTCCTTGCTGTGCTCAAAAAAACAGCTTTTATATTCGGTTTCTGACATAGGGTTCAAAACATGAATTTTTCAACGAAAAAAGCCTATTCGCATCGGCGTATAATAACCAGTGTTAAATTTTTCATCTAAAAAATCAAACCAAGTTTGTCATTAAGAGAAAAAAGTGAAAGTTAAACTTGTTTTCAAATCCGAAATAGAAAACTCTAGGCACAGGTCAAGTTATCTAGAAAAAAAAGATCTTTAAAAAAAAAACTGTATGTTACAAGTGACATATTAACTAACGAAATTTGCTCAAGAAAAGTCAGAAACGGAAAAGTGAAGAGCTTCAAAGGCAAGTCCAGCAAATATTCCCAGAATTCCACAAGGTGATTTCGTTCCAGTGTCATCCTTTTACCCTTTCTATTTCGTTGATTCAATGTCAGAATTGCTTTAGTGATGCTATTCAACTGAATAGTATACGACGCTGTATTTCCCTGTTATAATTAAGAAACGTGCTCGCGAAATTTAGAATCAAAGGTAATTTGAAGACGTCTTTTAACTTACCGAAACTGCGTGAAACCTATATTTGGCTCGAGAGGGCGGCGAGGTTTGCTTTAAATTAATATCCTGCCAGCATTACTCTCAAATGAATTTCCTAATATATTAGTTTATACCGACCAAATATATTACTATCCGAAACTGAACTAAATCTGAACAACAAAGAGTAACTGCGAAAAAGAATGCAGAATATATAGAGGACTCTAGCTGAGAAGTTTTTCCTTTATACTCTTATATATTACACATAAGTCGCTTTAATTGAACTACGTGTCGGCTAAAGGTCAATCACATTTATTGTAAAAACTGGCTTGAAGTTAAAATAACACTCTGTATTCACAAAAAGCGCTCGGACAAAAGCAAGCCATTGTCTTTTTTAGGAATTGTAATCCCAAAGAAGATTGTTACCTAAACAATCTATGTGCTCAATAACACAATACTTATCCCATTCACCTTTTTCGTCTGAGCTATTTTTTGGGTTTCTTTTAAAAATGGCGCTGAAATAACGCCAAGGTAAATGTCAAATGAACCCAGCTCCGCGGGAGGAATCCTTCTCCCTTTTTTGGCACTGGGGAAACTTACCAGAAAGATTTTAGTAGCATCATACTGTTGCCAGTGACATAAGGGAACGAGAATTCTTAATTCAGCTTAAAATCTTTGTCGGTTTACAGTGGCACAGAATAGGCTAGAAATGACAAAAGCGTTGAATTTCTAGACGAAAATATCCGATATCTCCAAATAACCTCCAAGCAAAGGAAGCAAGTGCTTATTATTTGATGTGAAAGAAATCAAAGGTCCCAGAAAACTAACCCAACCAACCTTTACGTTCTGCGCAAATTTATTTTGAGTCATTTCGGTGTGTCACTTTATGAAGTGGGTTTCTTTATTGATCATTTTAGTAATACTCGCCTTTTAAACGAATTTCACTCCATCAAAAAATTTAGACGAGAAAATCTGAAAATATAAACTATTCCTCTTGGTGAGTCGTGTGATAATAGAACTTGCATGTATCTAGCGTCAATTTTTTAGTCTGCTAAGTTTTTCAGGAAATTGAAAAAGTAGGACTGCATGTCAGTAAAACGTCCGTACAAATAACATTTAGTCATCAAACCGGAGACTGATTTAGTGATGTACATGGCAGTTAATTGAATTAAGACTAACATAAGAAATGAAAGACAGCGTTTCGGTAAAGGTTGTTTCAAAGTTAATGAGACATGACGCAGTTCTGAAGAAACAGGTGAATTACCAAAATAAATTTGAAGTGAAGGGACAATACTTTGAATTTTAATGGGGAAAGCAGTAACTTGGCATTGATCTTTGTGGAAGGCATAACGCTCGAAATTAATTTAGCATGTTTTACACTGGCAAAAGTTTCTCATCATTTCTTGACATGACATGACTTTAATTCAGAATTCTTTTCTTAGATTTAAAAACTCAATTATTTCACCTTTAACAACAAGTAATAATGCCACGCATTATGTTTTGATCAGCATTTCGCTGTTTTTAACCTAATTATTTTAAGACCTTTGTATATACTCAACAGGGAAGAGAGCTAATACACAACTGCTTTAAGACTTTTAACCAAACACTCCCACCAGGAAAAATCATGTCCATATTTCCATTTGACTGATTCTAATATGTCCTTAGTAAGCGAGAATATTCGTTGTGGCACTTTCCTGAGAAAATAAAACTCGCCCCTAATGGAATATAACGGAAAATAAGCGGATATTAAGTCGATAAACAAGTTAAAACTATTTCATGAAAACGAGCGCTTTAAACTAAACAAAGTGAATTTGTGTTTGCTGTTAAAACTATCACAAAGCAACTGTAAATGAAATTTCGGTTAACAACAAAGGCAAGAGGGTTATTTTTCAAACAGAAAGACGTCTCAAAGAGCTTTCCTTGAGTCTTCTTCAAAACAACATTTAGAAATTAGGAGAAAAGCTTTGCGAGTGTCAATCGAAATGTCTTTATCAAACCATAAATGATAAAACTCTCAAAATTTTGTAACTGATTGATATTTCTCTGTCTGTACTTAAGTCCCACACAGAAAAAGCTTGAAATGTTCAAAACTTTGAAAGCCCACGCTTTGTTTCTAACTTCAAAAATTCCTATTGTAAAACATTGGATAAACATTTCTGTAGGATCTTCGTTCAAACCTTTGTCTCATATGCCTGGGTTGGGAGTAGGTAATTAAGTGTGCGGATACGCAATGTTTAGATATTGACTTTGACATTTTATGTGAGAAGCAGATGGTCCATTCATGCTTCCTATCATCTCTCAACGGGAGTGGTGGCCAAGGGAAAAGAATCTCATTTACCGGCGCCAACCTCTTATTTCCCGGGGGCTGAGTTCCGGTATCAGGATATAAAAGCCTTCAAGCCGAGTGAGATATCAGTCTTATTCACCTGCAGTTTGAGATATTGGGGGATTTTCATTATAACAGTTTGACACGTAAGTAAAATTTTCAGTTATGTTATTCAGAACTGTATCGCACATGAAACTACTTATATCCAGACTGCGTTCAGTTTAATTTCATAAGTCAAATGTTTTACTCTTATTTATTTCAAAGTCTTGAATTTCCGTGTTTTAAGAAAACTTGATTTACCTGCATCGCGAAGCGCATCGACACCTCATCATAGGGCAACTAGGCACTGAAGCTGGCGATCATATCAATGAAAGATATGTAAATTGGTTTCACACAGTCATTGGATTCTTTCAGTTTTGAGAACTCAAAAAAAATACTTCTTCCTAACGTATCTCAGCCACAAATTTATTTATCCACATGAGTCGAATTCTGTTCCGTGTTGCGTACCAGAGAAATAAATTTATGATGTCTCCTGTTTGTTTCCATCCGGCAGTCTTGATAATTTTGATACTCAGACCTAATTATCCTTTCCTGTATCAATGGCTAAAAAAAAGATATGATATCAATCCTATTACGCAGCAAAATTGCGCGAAATTGTACTGCAACTGCATTTTCAAATAGTTCTTGGAACTCAAAAAAACAGATAACGATCAAACACAACGCCTACAAAAATTGAAAACAAAAATCGTGTAAAGTACTGTAAGCAAATTCATATAACAATTTTTAACATGTGCTGAAGTTAAAGTTCCGTAATGTCTATCATTCCTCAAAGAATGGAGTATGACTTGCACAACAGCCTTCCTCCAGTGACGCTTATTATTATGAGATTCGAGTGACAGTAGATGACGTGTTTTTGGAAAACCCATCAGGCTAGTATTTCATTTTTACACCCACAAGACCTTCCTACGTAATCAGAACAAATAAAGGCTTTTGGGAGTTGCTTGATGGGTCACAAAACGGACGGTTGTCTCGAAGGGTCTTCACGATTTCTGGTGTGGTCTACAACAACAAGGTTTTAATTTCCCTCACTCACACTTTGTTTGTTTTTCTTTTTTAAGAAAGTTAATCTTCTAATAAAGATAAGGTGTTGCAGATATTTTGAGCGGGCGCTTTATATACAGAATGTCAGTAATGAGAATAAGGCTTTTGTCGATCCTTGGGGAGCGTACCAATTGAGGGAAGAAAAACGGTGGCCGGCGATCCCCTTTTTGCCGAACAACAAATATAACTGGTAGAATTATCATAAAAAAAATTGTGCGCTCCTATAGAGAGTTTACTCTACTAACACATGGCCGTTTTATCTGTAGATCAATATGAATCAACTAAAACTGATCCTTCTTATCGCCTGCTTTACTTCTTTCTTGTTCACCGAACTGGCCAACGCACACTTTCGTCTCGGCCGGGGAATGGAGCGAGCCGGCGAGGTGCCCCTGGAAGAAAGGAGGGCCGCCCTGCATGACACTGGCTTCCTAGAAGCGAGAGCAGAGGCCAAGAGGGAAATTTTTTTGAAACGTTTGGAAAACCTCTTAGATAAATATGAAACAAGAGTGCGACGCAGTGAGGACACGGAGAATTAATTAAGGTATGACATTTTGTCGATCGCATTTTAAGACAACTCAACAATGAATAGACATGGTTTGGGTTCTTGTTTAAAGATTTAATGGACGTAACCGAAAAGGTTCAATTCATAGACCCAACGACTCGACACTCCTGTCTAATGCCTTCATCAGAGGTGATCTAATCGCTGCAATAAGAGGTCCCTTTATATGCTCACTAATTAGCTGCCCTTTTTTCTGACGAGGTGTAAATAGGCGTCAGGTAGTAAGACGTCATCATCACGATTTAAAGGAGCGGGAGCAGAGTCGATATACGGCTACATCAATTTATCAAGAATGACACTTTGAACGGTTTGTAAACTTAAGGCAATTGGTTTGTATCTTTGGCAATTGCTGGTCTAAAAGAGTTGAAGGTTGTCTTACAAAGGAGCACTTTGAATTTAAAATTTGACCTCAAATGCACTTTAAATTTCGAGTCTCGTTCAAACGATCATGATAGTTGATGACTGTTGATGGTAGTTTCAACTTTCAATCACTATCATTGACTACCATATTTGTGTTCAAACAGTTCATGATAGTTGATGATAGTTGAAAAAAACACGCAATGAGATCTCGTAAGCGTAAAAAGATAAGGTGGACGCTGAGTTCACCAATTTTGTTTCCATTTTATATTTTCGTCAAGAGGTTGCGAAATGAAGATACTGAAGCTTACCAGGAGATGATGAAAATGAAGCACGGGGTATTCTGCGAATATTGACGGCTATATTAGTCGTTTTACTATTTGCCATTTTGGCAAAACTGCTGGCCGAAAAACTGTCACTCACTATCATCCGTTCGTTCAAACGGCAAAAACTATCGTCAACTATCATGTCGAATTTGAACATGTCCAAACTACATGATAGTTATCGATAATCAATGTTGGTACATAATAGTTCATGTTCAAATGCCCGTGATAGTTGAAACTATCAACAACTTTATACATGGCTTTATACATGGCGGGCAAGGGTGATTTCGAGGGTTTCGTTGACAAATATGCTTTTTTGCGCCCGTGTAAAATCCCCATATGCTCTTTGAAATATTTCTGTTGAAGAGACATAAAAAAAAAATTTTAAAAAAAATTTGTGTTATGTTTCTTTTTCTTCACAGGAATGCGGGATTTTGCAGTTAAAGAAAAAAATACAGAAAATATGAGGGACCCACGAATATTTTCGCTAACTAGTTGTATATGTAATAGGACATAGTGTCACTCAAGAGTTTCAAAGTGAAATACTTAAATGAATATTCAGCACCTCTAGTATCATTTCAAATCGTGTGTCGTAACAGTTGTCTGTAACAGCTGCCATTGTTAAATCACTAAATTAGCAAGTTCTTGACATCATTGCAAATGAGGTGTATATTAAATACTTGAAGTACAACGTAACCAAAGTCGTGCTGTTTTTCCTTGTCTTATTTCACCGCTAACTTTATGAAAAGATGTTTCTCAGCCTTTTGTGAAAGTACTTGTTCCTGACCACAGTATTGTATGCTACCAATTTCGTGCTGATATTACAAGGGGCGTCACTTATTTCCAGCCGGGAAAGCTCAAACTATCGCAGTGATACAAGAATGCCTAGAGCTCTGCTTAAGGGTGTAAAGCGAGCAGATGGCTGCGCACCTTAGGCCTGATTACGTCACTGCAGGAAGCATGTATTAGCACAAGGTGGAATGTGTGGGTCCTTAATCATACTCATAGCATTTAACCATAGAGACCAGACTTTCATTTCAATCTTTAAATGTTCAAAACCACATTCGTGAGAGGGTTATTAGGTCAAATTCATGCGTGTTTGAGTTGAACGTTTGGCAGTTTTATAACGGCTGACAGGTTTAAAATCTATAATGTTTCCTCATCGGAAACCGTCATGAAAACTGGGCGAAAAGAACAACTCAATATCAAACGTGTGCCAAGGTAAGCCACAAACTGAACCAGTCAGGTTCTTGTAGCTGAGCCATTTGGAAGCACAATAAACTTTACTCAAAAGTTTTGCAATCGGATATAACACAGGAACGAAAACTGGGAAGTGATTTGCATATTCTCCATCAATAGCTCGTTAAGAGAGCTACAGGCAAAGGCATAGGTGGGGAGGGGGAAGGGATTGGGGTAATAGGGCGCATGTGATTCCCTCTGACATGACTAGTGATAATGACGATGATAATGACGGTGCCAAAAGAACCCATGCCACTGTTCCCAAATAGGTGTAAGACATTAAGGAAAGGCCCTGTTGGCTTTGTCAAAAAATATTGATCATCCAAAATAAAATATAACAACCTGATTTAAACACGAGTGCATGATCGGCTGACAGCCAAATCCTACGTGAAACCTTGAAACTCAATCAAAAGTTGGACTCCTGGGCTGAAAAGTGTGTATCGTTTTAGAATCCTTTGCTTAAATATGATTGAAAAGCTGAAGTAAAGCAATCTGACTAAAGGTGAAGATGTAGAGATTAAAGCTAATGTGAATACCAAATCTTTGTGGCACTCCTAGTTCCCTTGCCCCAAACTCAACTCTCGTACAGTCACTTATCCACAAGGTGTTTTTTATTCCGATCTCTATACAGCTTGATACATGTAATGATTTCCATCATGTGCGGGCTTCGTTAAATAAAACATGTTTGCTTTAAGCCGATGATAAGGCTTCCATTCACAGCTGGGAAGTCTCTCCACTCTAGCAACATCTTCATTCACCAAGTTAAAATTGTTTCCGTTTTTTCTGCTGACTGAAAATACAAACAAATACAGCTGAATAACGGTGCTGGGCAGCCATTATGAATATAAAAGTTACTCGATGATGTCGATCCCTTGATAACTCAGACATCGTCTCATCGAGTACATTGTTCTCCAGAATCAGAGATTTCTTTCCCATAGAAAATCTAATCGAACAGCAACAGTCATGTATATTTACCTCTTCAGGTAGCTGGGATGAACATGTTCCAACAATCTTCTCCTATGTGTTTCAGGAGTGCTACGTCTGTAGTTGAAATAATAATATAAAAATATAGACTAATTCAAAACAGAAAAACTTAAAATTCTGTTCAGTGAGAGGGAGAAATTTAACGCTAAATATCAATTCATGATTTTATATTTACTAAATCTTGCTGTTGGCGCTAAGGAAACTTATCAGAACTTCAAGGAAACCAGCATCTCATATTGATCGACACTGTCTAACGTACACTCACAATGTAAGATCTACGTTACAATTGAGACCAACAAAACTAAAACTACAAACTTTGTACCAACCAAGCACATGGCCCTTTACATTATACCCTTAAACAACCAGTAATTTTCTTAAATCTGCGCTTTTTTTTTTTGTTTCAAGACAATTTCGGTTTTTCTCATAACTATATTTATGTCTAGTTAAGGGTTCAGTCATGAAACTTTGCATCATTGTTCGTGTTACAATATACTTGTAATTGTGCAGTACAATAATTCTACGTACAATAATTCTACCTACAATTCTTTCTCGATGCTTTCTTCTGTGTCAATTTTGTTGCTATTCCTTTGTAGCCAATCAGATGCACTCTCCTTCGTAAGTCCTTCTTGATCGCTTAGCTGACGCATTTGCCAAGGACGGAGATGTTCAGACCACTTATGTTGCTCACGGCCTATTTTGAAATGAGCACTCACCGCACCCAATAAGAATGTAGTAACAGAGAAAGCAACGATGTAGTGACAAAAATAGCTTCTTGACGCCATGAAGGATGCTTCCTTTGAAGAAAGAAAATGAATCAGTTTTCTGAATATGATAACATCCCGCGTAAGACAAAAATCTATTTTGTAACACGTTTAGTCGTATGATTTGTGGAAAATCAAGCATATTGACACTCTCCTGGACCAATGCAATTTGACTATCGGTTTTTATTGTCACCACGTTTACTGTATCCTTTCTTTACTAGTCTCAATTCTCGAATTGAATTTCAAGTGAATAAGAAAAAAGGTGTTTAGAACCCGGTGAATTATTTAGAATTTTTACAGTGTCTCAGCTGATGACCGAATAGCAAAACAGGAAAAGAAATAGCTTACAGAAAAAGCATAAAACCAGCACACACAAAAAATTCCAAATATACGCGATTTTAGTTTTTATACCCCACATAAGTAAAAAGGAAAAAGTAGGAACATCTTCAGTAACTAAACACGACTAAATGTTTTTAAAAAGTTGTCACTTATTTAAAAGCCAATTTCACTTACCTAGTTGTGTTTTACGATGTGCAGCCGCACACTGTCTAGTCTGTCTTGGTGCGCTGAATTCTATATAAGATTCCGCTCTGGTGTCTTGACGCTGAACTTTCGTGAAGATCTTTCTGATAGATGTAGGTGTTGAAGCCTCTGGCTGCTGTTCCTTTTTTCAGCTACCTTTCCTTCTTATGGGATTGAATTACAAAGACCACGCAGTGAAATAGGTACAAATGTTCGGCTCAGTAGCCAATCAAGACAAGTTTGCTAAATTTAGGGGCACTTCTGTGAAACATTGACTTTTGCAAGCACACTCGGAAAACGTGGAAATCTGTACTTAGAGCCGCTTCGTGCTGAGTTTTTTATAGTAACCATTATAAAGGAAAAAAACAGTCTTCATCAAATTAACAACCGGAGTACAAGATTGCCTACACCTTAAACAAAAAAGAAACAATTTATTTTATTGGCTTTTAGGTTAACTCGTGAAGAAATAGTCACTTAACCACTTCACACATCAGGAACTCCTGTTATAACCACTTATTGGTGCTAATGGTTTTGTTTGTATGGTAATGAATAGAATGCACGTCAATTAAGCAATTTTAGTGGTCATATCCTTCTTGTCAAGTACTTCACTATCGGAAAATGGTCCCTTAAACACTTGATTGTGTTGACAGTAGTGAAGTACATCCTTAATGCCAACACAATTTTAACATATTTCTAACAAATATAAACGGAGGGGAAGACGGTGAAACCAATTTTTTTCCATCTTCAAAAGTAGGTCAGAAAAGTTTTTCTGAGCTATTTAACGGATAGTCAGACAGATCTTTAACAATTTCAAATTTTCCCTGTAAACATCGTACTAATTTTAATATATGACTTGATCAAAAATCGATTTGTGTGTCAAAAATGATAATAATTTTAAACTAATCGACGGCAAAACGTGTTATGTCTTTGATATCTTACTATTACTCAATATTATCATAACTATTATTATCATTGTTATCATTGTATCATCATCATCACCTTCATCATTATGATTTTTATCTTTATCACTATTAATATTGTCA
The DNA here is from genome assembly GCF_036669915.1 of Pocillopora verrucosa. Classification (NCBI taxonomy): domain Eukaryota; kingdom Metazoa; phylum Cnidaria; class Anthozoa; order Scleractinia; family Pocilloporidae; genus Pocillopora; species Pocillopora verrucosa. Next base: position 10,386,539 of record NC_089324.1, on the reverse strand, counting down.
TCATTAAATTCCTTTTTGAATAAGAGGATTGCAAAACAGCAACATAAACAATAATATTAAGATATATTGCACAAGCTTAATTTATAAGACACAACTGCCCGGCCCGCGATTAGGTGAAATAACAGTCAGTACCTAAGTTTACTGGGCTATACAGCCTGCTCAGATTAATCTTCGACTTCGTCTCTGTCAAATAGGGCAAAGTTCCTTTTATCAGAAAATTATGAATGAGACATTAGAGGTTAGGCGTGAAAATAGGTGTGAATAAAGAGGTTCTTTCTGAGAAAAGGTGAAAGAGTGCTCGTAAATTCTGAAAGGAGTCTTGAGTATTAGCCCTCCTTCACCCTACTGTACGAGCAATGCAATTTGCGTTCGCTCGTCGTCTGTACATAATATTTTATTTCCATTCTTATAGAGACGATTCATTTTCAGAGTGGGATTTTTCTCGCTTAGTTCTATTTCACCAACAGGCTCTTAGTTTGTTTTATTTTTTCGTGGAGTTCTCTTTCAAGGAACAATGGATGTCCTTTCATCTATCTCCCTTTTTTTCCATTCTTCTATCGACTGATGCTAGGAAAGGAAAAAACAGAATTGTTACTTAATTGTTACGCTATTTGTCAGGTACCTTTTACTAATGGCAGCAACTGCGAGTAATAAAAGCTAGGCGAATGTTTCACATTCCCTCGAAGAGAATTCGGCCTAGCCCAACTATCTCGGCAGTCCAAAGAGTGTATTGCCTTACAACCTCCTTAGTCTACAAATAGTGATCGTTTAAAGAATTCCTTTAAGATCAATTTTTGATACTGGGGCAACCACAAAATAGTTAGAGGTATGTTACCTCTAATAGTTTTAATAAAGTTGTCCATTATGGAGAAAAAGTCAGAGGTAAAAGCTTAACAACGGGTATCCAGTCGTTACGTACCCAGTCGTTTCGTACCCAATTTCAGTCAATTCGTACCCATTTTGAGCCGGCTTGTACCCGAAATCAAAATACATCAAGAGCTGCTAGTGCGAGTGCATGAACAGATGTCGATTGTTCCCTACAACAAGTTAACGTGTAAGGTACAAGCAAAATTCTGTGTATGTTTGAGACCTTCGCGACAAAAAGCGCAAGGTGAGAGTGATATTTTTAATAGAACAGTCTATTGTTTATATTTGTAACTATCTTAACCATGACAGCTGGTGAAAGTGTGATTTTTTTTCCTGCCAATGGTATTAACGGTAATAAATTAGTTTATTGTTCGTCATTTATTTATGCTATTTTTATTTTAAAGGTACTTAACATGGAAAACATACTTTATTAGTATGGGTACAAAACGACTCAACTGACTAGGTACGAACCGACCAAGCTGGATACAAAACGACCGTGAGTACTGGTAATCTAACGACAAATACGAAAAATAATAAAGGTTATTTTCGATGGGTACATTGTAGGATATGGGACGTTCTCGAATCTGAAGCAATAGTAGAATAATTATCTACTTCGTTTTAACGGCTAATTGACATCTTGTGTCAAAAGAAGGAATTTACAAAAAAAGATTGCAAGAACGATAAATTCAACGTTTCAAGTTTACTTACATCCCCCCCCCCATGTTTTCTTCTGTACCATTTTTCTTCGCTGCCTCTCTGAAGCCATTTGGTTGACTTTTTTCCTTCCAGTCCTTCCACGTCCAGTGCGTGTATTATCCAGAGGTGCCCCCGCTCAGGTAGCCTATTTAATTCACGATCCACAGCAAAATTGGCATTTATCACGACAAAAAGCATTATAGTGGAAATAAATGAGACGACGTAGTAAGACGTGGGATCTCCAGACGCCGCCATGAATGGAAAGTCTTTAGATGAGATAAAATGTGCATAACATTGTTTGAAAATGCTCCGCTAGGGCTCTACTCGCAGTTAAGTTTCTCCGAAACTGTTGTACTTTTGTGCTCAAAGGCTTCGAAAGATGATAATTGTGTGACAAACCTTGAGATGACAATATTTTGTCAATTCTTACTTGATTTGCGTCTTTGGTTTAAAAATGTTACTAAGGCAGTAACGATTGCAACGGAACCACGAAGACCACAAAGCTAATTTAAAGTCTACGTCAGGAGCCAATGTAACATAAAGTTTGGTGAACGGCTTGCTCAAATCTTTTTCCACAACACTGCCTTAATATTCAGGCGTGAGCAATTTGAAGGTCATCAGCCAAAATAGATAAACTGTTATTGTAAAGACTTAGGATGTAATTTAGTGTATTAACCTCACATTTGGGCTCTGAAGTTGAATTTTCAGCTTTTCGGTGATGAGAGAAAGGGCTGTTAGAAATTTAAAACCAACAAACTTAATGTGAAGGTTTTCAGTTTTGACCAATGTTTCAGTCATTGCTCGTAAACGTAGCATGTGGTAATCGGTTTAACTTTGTCAGTTAGTGGCTCAGTAGACTATACAAAATACAAATAAAACTAACCTTAAAACATGTGTATTGATAAAGAAGAAAAGTGCAAAGTCTCTTTCAAGTTGACTGTAAATCATCTAGCTGCAGGATTACGATAAACAAGTATAGGATGATGTTAATCTCACCTATATTCTATTTAGTACGTCTGTTCTGTTATTGCAGGTGACCAGTGGCAGATCTAGGGGAGGGGCCCCCCCCTCTTCCTTATTTTGGATAAAAAAATTCGCAGAAGGAAGAAAAACCGACAGGGTAAGCGACAAAAAACGCCCCCCCCCCCTTCTTAGCTCAAGGTCAGGATCCACCACTGGGGACGACCGTGGTTCGATTGCATCTTTTGAAACTCTAACATTAGAGGACTTCTTATTGAGAAGTAAATTCAAAAGCTTCTGTTAAGATGTTCTAGTTTTAAGTTTACTAAATATACTAGTGTTCACAAAAAAATATCCGGTACTTTAATTCAGTTTCTGCAAATTAGTACCGAAAAGAAACACATCCTTTTTAAAAGAGTGAATAAAAATCTGATGGACGGAATGTAATGCCTCTCACTTTGAAAAAAAGAAAAAAAAACAGTAATAAAAGAAAAAAAAATTTACCTCATTTTTCAGTCGATTAAATCGTCAAGAATTGTCACTTCACTTTGTTACAAGGAGCTGTAAGTTTTGGGGTAAATGGGATCGTTGGAAAATGTTTGAAATATTATTTAATTACCTCTGGTGTAATAAAAGACACGAAAAAGCGCCAAATGTTCATTTGAATGTTTTGACAGCCTCAGTCTGCCTTTCTTCCCGGGGATATCACAGTGCGTGTTCCGATCTAAAGTCTTCCCATGTAACTCTCTCATTCATCTCGACAAAATCGAGAGGAAAGTCATCTATATTTTTAGACTGGTCTATATGTAAAAATGTTGTGTCGCAGTTTCTACAAATAAAGGAAATAAAATTTAAGACCCTGAATAAATTGGCCCCCGAAAATTAACAGTAAGCACATCGAGAGAAAAACCGACTAAGTTGTTTGCGTGAATCAAACCGAGCGTTATGTAGGGTCCTAATGTCCTTTTCTCTACCAGTAATCAAGAAAAAAAAAAACAATTCTATAGCCAAGAAAAATAAACAGTAAGTCATAGTGAATTCATTTCATATTTTTCATGGTTAGACTGAGCTATTATCTTATATTGTATACAAAGCGGATAGCCTTGACTGGGACTTTAATGCACTTCTTTTACCGCATAACAATAGAACCAAATTGGAGTTTCCTTATGTATTTACCTATGCACACAGCTACATTTACGTTTCTAATTAAAGGCGGTGTAGCTTCATATCTAACAGTTAATAAAACCTTGAATATTCCAGTTTTTACAACTCAGGAAATTAAAAATGGCACGTGCTTAAGGTAAACACAGAGTCGATAGAAAAATAACTTTCATTTCCTAAGCGGTAGTGCACTTACAATCAGTTATCATTACAAGCAATTGCTTCGTTTGTCTATCAACAAAACACATCGGAAACTCTTAGGAAATAATACACAGTAACAAAGAATATCTCAAGAAAAAGCCGAAGAAAAAGAAAATAAAATCAAAACGCAAAATTTAAAGATTGTCTCATAGCTAAATTTATTTTAGTCTTGAGAAACCTCCGTCATTAAAATTGTGAAAAAAAGTTAAGGCTTCCTTTCCTATCCTTAATCAGGAATAGCATAGAATTTAGGAGGGATTCTTAGTTGTGAAGCTTTTCTTTCGCAAACAGTTTTTCATATGAAAAAAGGTTACAAAATCTAAGCGACATTCTTGCTTTGCTTTTTCAAGCACCTTTTTTAATTACCGTCTCGCTTTCGTATTTCGCGACTTAGTTTGAATTTTACTTCATAATTTTCACTGTAAGATGTACACTGCTAATGTAGTTTTTAAATGAGAGCTTTGAGATATGTTTCACTGATTCGTATCCGTTTTGTTGCCCAAACAAAGTTTGACAGTAATAAATGATGAGCATTAAACAGTAAATTTTAAACGTTTATTTTGTTTAACTAAGTCGCAAAGTTAAAAGAGCGTGCGGCTAAATCCACAAGATAGAAAAATATTTTACTTTATTCGTCAATTTAGATAAGAGGAAAGGGCTACTGTGCAAAATTAATGTTGAGCAATAACACAGCATGAAACGATCAAAAGTTTACGGAACCTTAAACATTTGACAGCAACAGAATCGCACTCGTGTATCCCATTTTCTGACACTAATGTTATAATTATAACCGTTGCATTGACTTACACACATTAACTCTGATGTTTTTAGTTTTGGTCGTATTTCCGCATAGAAATTAGTCAAATCAAACCTAACTCCGAGCTTTCAATATCAATAAAACAAATAACGACAGGAATCATCTTTCGAGTCTAAGAAAAAGGTGAGCTCTTCAGTTTTATTCAGTTTAAAAAAACACAAACAACGAAAAAGAGGGCAAACACAACCAACGTTAAAATGTCTAAAGACAGTAAACCTGCAAAAAAATATTATTTCTTTCGACACAGTCACTTCCTTCTAGAAACGCAAAAATACTCGCCGCACAGCTGTCTGAAAGGAAAGAACGACCACAAACAAAGAAATTAAAGCTGTTTAAGAAAAAATCGGCCTCCGAAAATTGAAGAAGCATTTTCCGGTCAGCATATGAAAATCAGCGTGTTCAACTGAGGACATAAAACAGACTGACTCTGCTAACCTGATTTAATTCTTCTGAAAATCGGAGGGAACGCTGAAAGGCAAGGTGTTCTGTCGAGGTAAATTTTGGAAAATAATCAATTTCTTGTGTTCAAAAATCAAAATATTATTTCCTTTTATCTCTGATTTCAAGTTCTAGTGAGATATAAATGGCTTCTACAAAGAAAAATGCTGCATTTCTGGTTTTTCTCGCTGTTTTCGCTTTACTAACAAGTGAGACATCAAGCCATTTGAGGGTGGGGAAAAAAGCGTTCGTACCGTTACAGAACGAACTTGAAGAATTGTTTAAAAACCGAAGAAAAATCAGCTTTGCAGAAAACAGGAGAAAATTTAATCAAAGAGACAACTGGAGGCTCGGAACAGAGGAACTGCGAGAGTTTTATAGAGAGTAAGGCCATCGGATAACCGAGGTAAGAAATAGGGCACTGGCGTTTCCCTTGCTAGTTTTCGAACAACGTATCAATGTAAGCTAAAAATCAACGTTTAGAGTAAAATTTGCTATTTGACAGTCGTAGAGCAAATATTTAACATCTAGCAAAACTTGAGGTTCAGCAAGTCTTTCCTAGTAAAACATTTGGCTTCTTAAATCATGTATTCATACTGAAACTGAGAAAAAATAAAAGCGTCGTGCGTCTGTGCCTGTGCCTGAGTTAAAGATCACAGAAGTAAAAATGTGGTAGAAAAGAGACAACGTAATAGCATACGTGCAGTGATCTAGTGCACCACTGATGCCCTAGTAATGTGTTAAAATGGAATGAATTTTTTAAAGACTAAATAGAGATAAACAATAACTTCAATCTCAAGCTTTCGAAGATTTGTTCTAGTTTAAGTTCCTTAACTGTTATCATTGTGGTCATGAAGTGCTCATTTCTCGACAATTTTGTCTGCTCACACGCGAGATAATCTACAAACCATCACCAAAAGAAGACCAAGCAAAAAGGTTTTTGTGATCAAGTCAGTTGTCTGTCTGTGCTCCATTAGATTATCAATAGCGACCAATCACATAGCAAGCGTACAGTTTCTTTACATATGAGCGTATAGTTTATAAGTACGTTGGCCGCTAAAAATTTCTGCCTTACAAACAGAAACAGAAGATTCCGTTTGTTTTGTTTCGTGAATATCTTTTATTCGAATTTTTCTTAATTGCCTATTTGTTAAGTTAAAAGCATTTTCATTTTATTTTCAATATTGCTAATTACCTTTCGCAAGAGAGAGGAAGGTGAGCCAAACAAACAAAACTTTCTCTAACTCTCCCTTTTTTTAAAAAAAAAAACTGTCGATCAGTTTCGTGCATGAAACTTAAGATCCAATTCCCCGTCTCCCCATTTACATTTAGCTTTGCAACTATTTGCTTCGAACCCTCTTCTGATAATTGAGGCAATCTTACAAACTGTACTCTTTGCGATTTCTATTTTGCAGATGCCATGGTAAAGCATGCGTAATCAAGTCAAAGAACAAGATTATTTAGATGTAATAAGCATATTGTAGTTAGTTAAAAAAAAAACACCTGAATACTTTCCAGCTAAAGACATTTTCGAACAGTAGCAACCAATTAGTTGTTCAAATGCTAGTCTGCAATTCTACATTTTAAACTGTAATGTAACGACAATGTGATTTATAAAAACTTTCAAACTTTATGTCGTTGGTTTGTCCGCAAGTCATGTTGTAAAGTTTAAAACACGATTATTGGTACAGAAAAATATATTTGTGACTTGTGATCTACCGGGCTTGCTGATCACGAGGAAGAACAAGTTTCCCTATATTTTTTTCAGTTCTCTTTTCACGCAGCACTCCCAGCCGACAAATTTCTACGCTTGAGAAACCGAAATTCGTCAATTGGGCATAAAAGTACAGTTTTACCTTTCTCTTCTCTTTTAAGTCAGTGAAGTAAATAATAATAATAATAATAATAATAAAAAATAATAATAAAAACCATCAGTTATTCACCATAAGCCCGCCCTTCATCCTGTCCCTAGAACGATCCCCACAAAGAAACAACCACAAATGTCCCCTAACGAAGCGAAACATTCTCACGGTTAACTAAAAAGCAAAGGGAATTTAAGCCACTGGATGTCCATGGTTTAAAGAATTGTTATTCCAAAGCGTAGTAGCCACTCAAAAGAAGCGATAGGAGAGGCTGCTTAAACTGAAATTAGCGAAGCTGGTTACTTTCAGAACTTCACGGGCACTGTTTGAAGCTGGCTTAAGCTCGGAATCAGCTGTAAGAAGAGAAAAGAGATAAGAAACCATCGACATGGTAGTCCACACTTTTAATTGGTGCAATAATTAAAAAAAATAGTGCTTAAAACATCAATCAGCTAGTTGAGGTGTTGGGCTTAAAAAATGTATGCATTCATTCTTATTCATACAAAACGACGTCCTTTTGTTGCGACCTCATAAATAAGATCATACATTAATATCTGACCTCGATGTCTCTTCACTTAGCTTGACAACTAAGATAAGATAACAATTGCGTTCATTTTAGCTTATTCCCCCTTAACGTATTACGTTATGTCGATCCACTTTCGAGTGCGTCGTGTTTCACGTTTTGCACCTTTATGTAAACCTTGATAGTATGGAGTACTGATCTGTCAAAGCGCAAGCATTTGGTATTTTATACAATTAACCTTTGTCGCCTTGGTAATGACCACACCTGTTTAACCTTGATACTAAACGATTGGTTAACCAACAAGTAAAATACGATTTCCATTTTTTTTCCTTTGTAACGTTTTTATCATTAACCATACATTCTCACTGAAATAAACCCAGTCTTCCAGGTCCACTCAATGCCGGGCAATTCGGCCGTCCGCTGGCTGGTTTTAAATTTTCCCAGTAGGCTCTACTGGCTCTAGAGTAATAAAGATGTCAAGATAGTTATAATTAAAAATTCAAAATGAAAGAACATCATCTGTTACCATGCTTACTTTAATAACATACCTTCTCCCTCCAATCAACAAAACAAGCAGAAATAACTCACATCCTCCACTTTTCGGACGAAGGGCTTGTGCTTGAGTCAAAATTCGCTTAGGCGAGCTATCTAACTTTATCTATTCCATGACGACAATCCGTTAATTGTTGCACTTGTATGCCGAAGCAGCTTTACTGTTCGTTTCCCTCGAAGACTTACCCCACCCCCTCTCCCTAACCCAACCCTGTCACCCACGCAATTACCTCGCTCGAATCTCTGGTTGTGAGTGGTGTTTAAGAGCCTCTCCCCAAGGACTGTGCTTGTCGCTTGCGGCTGGTAACTTTCCTCTTTCAGGAGCCAACTAAAGCAAAAGCAAAGAAGGAGCGCTCCGTCAAAGTGTTGCTAAAATCATCATCATGCACTTGTTACAGGAATAATTATGTAAGATGAAAGGATATTTTTTTCTTAAGAACACTGATTTGTGGGATGACGTGGTGGCGAGATTCCCTTTCGGAAGTTGGACAGCTAAGATGACACGTCATGGTGCGGAGGCTCCAATGGGGCATCAAAGTCAGTTTAATCGCGTTCAACTTATCAGGTTAAAGGAAAATTCTTGACCCAGTTACTTTTTCCACGCTTGGTTTAATGGAGTTCGAAAGTCATGATAATCTCAATCAATTTAGTCCTCGTCGCAGCTCCTGTTTAGGGTCGTAACGAGACAAGTTCTCTCCGCCAAGTGAAGAGCTCGACGTGCGACAAACCAGATGGACTGCACATCGAGATTAATCTTAGATACGTTCCCAAACACTCATATAAATAATTTAATAAAAAACTATTTAATAAAAACCTCTTCCGCAATGGCCCGGATATGATAGGGCTCAAAACCACAACAGCCACCAATGAATCTCACTCCCATGTCATAGGCCTGCCGAGCGTATTTATGTACATCCCAGCGAGTTACAACTCGAGCTTCCAAAGCTGAAAGGTAGAACGAGTTAGTTACCTGTTCCATGTCATCGGCTCACGAGTTAACAAAGGATGAAGGCCCTCTTCCGTGAAAATAAATTAGTAATAATGAAGTTAAAGAATTAAGGTAACTAGAACCCCAACGATGAGTAAAAAACGTCCGTATAAAAATATATCCAAAATTTGACTCAAAGGACTATGCATCTTTCCTATTTCGCTTTTTGATACTGAGAAAGTATCATGTGAAAACACCTTCAAAGTTCAAGCTATGAAAAGTCCATAGAAATAACCTTGCTCTCCGTTAACATAATTAAACAATAAACCAGACTTTCCATCGGTTCACCGGCTAATAAACCACGCGAAATGTTGGGAGAACACGAGGCGCAGCCAAGTGGTTTATAAACTTTTCGACATAAATATGAGCTAAGTTTGTGAGAAAGAATGATAAATTTAATCTTATTTTGTGATTAAGTCTTTGATCAAGTCGTTGATTCTCAAACCCATCAAAAAGTGCGATAAACCAACCAAAGCTCCGGAAACCGAATGAACTGCCGGCCAGAAGAGCGAAGACTGTAATTAAAACAGAAATTTTACAGAAAACTTACGAGAAATAGCAAAATGCAAGACGAAGCACGACTACAAAGTGCTACTAAAGAATATTTCAATTTGGACGGAGAAAACGCGATTTTTGAGGCCAAAATAAGCCTACCTCTGCGATTGCGATCTGATAATCTGTACGGGAAGTTTTTTAAGTTGGCAAACTTATTAAGCAGTTTTAATATTCTCCGGAGCCATTTCAGAAAAATAAAGGTCATTTGTAGAAATTTTAACAACTGGAATTTATTACGATTGTGAGAACTCAATATTAAATTCGTTAATAACATTATTGCACAACAAAAACGGCAAAATCGAAAGACAACAACATCGAGCCGTGTGCACCGATAAAACACCGTCCAACTATTTTGTTTACTCGCGGTTCACTATTTTCCTTCAACCAAATTTTTTCCTATTGCCTAGCTTGAATTAAAGCTTTCATGAAGTCCTCGTTAAAATTTACAGAAAGCGATTAAAACGCATGAACTAGGCAAAAAGTATCAAATAAAAGCCGAAATCGAGGATAGCAAATTGAATTGCTATAAATCTTGGGTGCCTCATCACTTTGTAAGTGGCTTTTGTTCTCAGGTAAATATCTAAATGAAGATCCAGTGAGTTTTCACAACAATTTTCTTGATGCGAAAACTTGTCAACTTTTCCTTCTCAGCGAGCAGTTTGGGGAACTTTAGCGGAGAATTAAACCGAAGCAACCAGTTAGTTGGACTGCATTTTAAATAAGAAATGTGATAATGTTATAACCATAAAATCTTTGGTTTCGGCGTGCAAAGTGTACTCTTCGTTTCCTCCAAACATTGGCGTTAACAAATAAAAATCTGGGAATTCTCCCCGTGTGGCGCCATTTGATAGGGTGGGAAGATGTTTCAGTTTTCTATGGGTATACAACCAAATATACGACATTTTGACCAATCAGAGCGCACGTTGTGTCAAAGTTATGTTCTAACACGCAGTCACCAAATTTAAAAAGGCCAAAATGTTATTTACCTAGATCTTGACATATGGTTACTACTCACCAAACGGTGACTCTGGCAGATGAGCAGATCCCATACGGTCAGCATCAGGGGTATGGTAACCAGCTGGTTGAGCCATTAGATGAGGCTTGAGGCCTTCTTTATCCAACGCGTCTTTCATTAAACCAATGGTCATTAGAGTGATGTTTGAGTCAAAGCGACAGTTGACTCCAATTATATCAGCCCCTGAAACCACAAGGCCTAATGTAAGAGTAGTGTATATGCATGCGGCTTAGCAATCTACTCTCTGGGGTCAAAATATTAAGGAAGCGCTTTCTCTTTGACTCTCCTCTTCCCTACTGCTTTCTTTGTTTGTGATTATCTCTTACAAATTTCTTCATTTTCCAATCTTTTTTGGTCAGAAACATAAGCTAAGGAAAACGCATTTTTGGTACCTTATTTAAATTCAACCTGGAAGAGAGCAACATCGACTAATTTCAAAGCTACTGCTGCGCTGGTGGAAAAGTTGAACACGGGTAGCAAACTACTCCGACCTCCTTAGTCGACCTTTATAGTTGGCTCCCTGTACCTGCCCTCGCGAGTCTAACAGCACATTCTCCCGGAGGAACATCACAACTGTCGCCATCAGGTCCAATGCATAAGGTTACTGCTGTTGGTTTCCCTGTGGACTTCATTACTTCTACTGCCCACTCAGCCTCTTCTACGTTCGCAAAGAACTGTCGGAGAAACATTCAACCAATAAACACCCATGAGACACGAGTTTCTAAGGATGCAGTACATTTGAAGGGTTCAATTCCGACATTATTTTCTTTGGTGTGAGTATCATAAAATGGGTTGCAAGTATCTCGGTAAAATATCTAATAAGAGCAAAAGGGACTTTTCCGAGATTACATAACCTTATTGTAACATTAGAAGGAAGGGGGTATAACCCGAAAAGTGCGATAGTATTTTACTCCCCAGTGAAAGGTGTCCTTCCTTCTGCGAAAAACGTCCCGTGTCTTCATTCAGTCAAACTGATTAACTTAAATTTGACCAGGCGCTGTAGTAACAAGCTATAGAAATCTGCTGTAAAAACGCTAACATTAACAACGAATAACCATAGTGTTCAGCTTCATTATGCAGATTTCAGTAAAAATTAACTCAAACAAGTACATTTCAAAATAAAATTACCTCAGCTATAATTAGATCAACATCGTTCTGAATGAATATCTGAATTTGCTCCCTAAACTTCTTCGTTACAATTTCTTTTCCAGCACCTTGTGAATACAGAGAAGCTGTCTGACAGACGGATCCAGCGAAAAATACTCCTCCCTCCTGAGCGACACTTTTGGCAAGGTCACATGCTGCCTGGTTTATTTTTATGGCCTAAGAAAGATTCCAAGTATATAAAGACTGAACGTGTATCCTTTAAATTATTAGTTATCATTATTCTTAAAATTACTATGAATTAACATTAATTTTGAAAAATTCCTCAGGAGCAAAGTGTGTTATGGTTTCTTGTCAACTTAAAAAAGCATGTTAGGTTTGATCACACTCTATTTTAGGCACTACACTCTGTTCTCAGAATACCGCTATCAATCGCCCAGATTACCAAATTAACATTACCTCCAAAGTCCCTGATTACCAAATTAATACCACTCCCCATCCCCAAAAACTATTTTGGGGATGGGGCTTACTTGGGAGGTACATATTTGGGGAGGTGCTTTTTTAGAATTGAACTTGTTTTGGGGTGGTGCATCTTTGGTGGTGGTGCTTATCAACGGGTTGTTACAAGCCAGTTACCCATAAGCCAAGAGCTTTTATTTTGATATCCTGATTTCAGAACTATAAAGCAACCAGGAGAATCTATACTCCTTCCAGAACTGGACTCTACTTCACTGCAGGGTGTATACTCATTTATTCATACCTTCTGTTGTACAATTAAATTAATTTCATATACAAAATGTAAGATTTTTCTTGGGATCTATTTCTATGCTGGCAAAGAATGATTGTTCTATCAGACAAGGAGACAAGAAAGTAACCATTTCCTCAAACTCCCCCACTGGATATTCAAACAAGCAAATGAACAAAAAACACACAAACAGAATAAAACCAAATTGCACAACACATTAATTCATGTTGTTTCTATATATCAAGGTGATCTTTACCTATTAGGCTCAGCCCTCAGCCATAGAAGTTTGGTGCACCTGCAGTCCTTACCAAAATACCCATGACTGAAGACTACCTGAATTAGCTTTTTTTAGCTTTGGGTTAACTATAAAGTTCTCAAATGTTTTGTTTGAGGTACAATTCACAAGGGGATATCAAAATATTATAATCTAACTTAAAAGGAAATCTTAAGCAATTTTCATGGCTTTATTCTGTATGCTATATGAATCAATGGATATTTCAAGGTACAAGAACAGCCATGCCCTAAGAAAATTATAGAGAACATTAAAAATGTAATGATAAGTCAAGTGACTTTGCAAACCAATCAAATTCATCACAGACATATGCTGTTAGGTCTAGGCCCTTACAAGACACTTGTTATTGTACCCTAGGGTTTGCTTTACCAAGATATAATTTTAGGGATTTTAACATGTGTTTGACATTTCATTTTAACAACAACCAAGCTGTGACAGGAAAATCTGACAAAAAAATATTATTGACCTCTTAAAACCAACTGTTTCAAGAAAGGGCTTCATCTATTCATATGACTGCAAATTGATAAATATTTAATAACAATCTACGAACCCCATGCTTAGCTTCAGAGCTGCCCATATCATCATCCATTGAGAAGGTAAAGGCCTGAATAACATCAGCTCCTGCTCGCACAAACTCCCGATGAAGTTGTCTAACTGTTGACAATCAATTCCATTTACCTCTTGCAATACTTTTTTAAGGCAAGTTTTTATTCATTCATGAATCTAACTAAATTCAGAAACAACCACCCTTACAATCTTTTGTTTCTTTGCAACCCTTTTTTTTCCACCTTGTAGGATGACCACAAAACCAAAAAATCAAAATTAGCCTGAAATATCCTCTCACTTTTGGCATAAATAAAAAAATTTAATTCAAAAGGGTTCTAAATCCATAAGCTGAGCACTGTGATGGTGTGATTGCTCTTACACAACTAAATCACATGCTGGGGGACATGATATGAAATAAATTCTATTTAGATATAGAGCGTATATAGGCGAAGGTCAATAGATTGGAAGCTGGTGATCTCTAAGATAACTTTGCTATTACAAAGAAACTACTCCATTAATATGTTTGAAAAATCAAGCACCCACTTAAATATGAATTCAAATATTCTCAATTACAGGTGTTCACAAAAGTGAGGTTGTAATTAGGCCCCATAGCTGAGGCCTATGGTGCAACAAAAGAAGACTACAACCTGCATCTGGATATTCCACTGTACACTCTGGAGTATAAGGACCTGCTTTCACATATCCACGCTTCTCCAAAGCATGTGTCATTCCACCATCTCCAACAAGCACTTCTCCAGCATTTAATTTCTCTAAAATACCAAACTTAAAAGACAGATATATTACAACAAATACTGTGTATCTACACCTGCAATTACCGAAATACTACACAGCTGATGCTTAACTCCAAAGATCCATATGTTAACTCTCCCCTCTAGCTGCCACAAATTTTTTTGCACATTTAAGTAATGAAAAATAACTGTTTACCGAAGTGGAGGTGGCTAGTGGTTGTAGTTACTAAAACAAGAGATGACCTAAAATCCAAAACAAAAAACCTTAGAATACCCTAATGTTAGGTCAATTTAGGTCATTTTAGGTATATGGATACTGTGGATACTTACCAAGCCGTGCAACACTGAGGTGAATAGTTGTTTCAGTTTATATCATTGTTGACACTTAGAAATTAAATTTTGCATAAGGTTGATTCTAAAATAACTAAATGACTGGCTAGTTGGATCTAAAAACTTAATAAAATAATCCAGAGAACTTTTACAATCCAAACTATTACATGTTGATGAGGAACTATGAAGCAATCTTGAGGAGATTTATAAATCTCGTGTCTAACGCTAGGCTCACAATATGGAGCCATGGATGTTGACATCCACAAATTTTGCAGTAGGTAGACTGCCAGTCACCGTTCTCAAATTACATAAATGATCAGAAGTCTGATCTTAAACTTTCACAACTCTGCAGAATCCAAACTATTACATGTTGATGGAGAACTACTTAGTGATCTCAAGGAGATTTGTGAGTCTCATATCTAATGCTTAGTTGACGCTGGGCTGAGAAGATGGAGTCATGGATGTCGACACCAAGAAATTGTTTGATGACAACTGCCAGTCACAGTTCTCAAATCACTAAATGACCAGCAATCAGATATTTTTCTAAATTTTTCAAATCAAAAGAGTCTTTACAATCCAAAATTTTATGTGTTAATGAGGAACTGCTAAGCCATATGGAGGAGATTGAATACACTGAGACCCTGAGGAATAGGAGCAAGACCACAATTTGGAGTTCATGACACATTAGAGGTTGAAACTCAAGGGTGAGGCACACTTGTGGCAAAAAATTTTGCACCACATGAGACTTTCTATGGTCACTGACTTAATTACCATCAATTCTTGCTTTGTGCTCAAGCTGTTGATTTTATTTGCTGTTATTTCTTGGATAAATATAGAGAAGAAATATTCTGTCAGGTAAGTTAAGTTTTTACAATCTTTTTAGCAATGACTGTGAGCCGTAAATTGCCTATTGCTGATTTGTGTGATAGATGACTCAGAAAATTGTTGTGTTTTGACAAGGTTGATTTGGTATTTGCTGGGGCAAATTCCAGCAGAGTGTACATCAGCTCTCCAAATCAAACTGGTTACCACTGGACATTTCTTTATGTGGATTGGAAGAGCAGAAAGTGGCATATTATTGCGATACCCTTTTTTGGGCATCACCCTCAAACTTGAGGGAGTTGTTTTCAAGGGAAAAGACTCAATAGAGATTGTGGAATCTAATGAGGAAGTCATGACAGCCAGTGTCAGATAAGTGAAAGACAAGGAGAAAGGTGATGGAGTAGATGGCTTTGGCTCTGAAAAGAGTGAGAGGAGAAAGAGGAAAACACAGTAGAGATTGTGGAATCTGATGAGGTGAGCTATGAAACAGCAAGAGGGCCAGATTGGGCCATGCCTTCAAACAGAAGTAGTACCTTGTATTTAATATTGTAGAGAGGCACTTAGGGGACTTTCTCAGCAAGAGGCACCAAGACTCTACTTTTGACTTCTCCTTATTGTTCTTCTCCAGCATATTGACAACTTTCTGCTACCACTACCTCAACTACTAATACTACACTTAATCACTCCAACACACCTCCTAAGTAATCTATTGGTGAACATGTTTGGGTTATGGGCCAGTTGGTCTTGGGCAGTTACAACTCTTGGTAAACTTGCTAACCCAAATAATTTTACAAGAACAATAGAAATGAACAATAAAGCACTTAATGATTTAAACAAAATAGAAGCCAATCATTGAAAACAAAAACCAACTCAGGAACTCTGTTGTTGGTCCAGACCATGGCTGTGAGACAAACCCAAACAGGAACACTATTGACAAACAAACAAACAAAGTAAAAAAAGACAATAGCTAGGTGTTCGGTCTTGCAAACTTTAGAATCAACTAAACGAAATTTTTTAATTCGAAGCATAGTCTACGTCTATCTGGATCTAGATAAACATTTTTTACAAATCTGAAACGGGTGCAATGAAGACTCGTATCCGTGTCTTGGAAAATGAAAAACCATGGGAGTGCAAAAAGGGAATTGCGTTACTGGCCATCTATACCGCGCAAATGTAGCCGTCATTGTGTTACTGGCTATCTTTGAATTTCCCTTTACACCGACGCAAGTGAAGCCGTCAAGTCATTTCGTTACTGGCAACATGTATCTAAGAATTTTCCTATATACCGACGTAAAGGTAGGTGTTAAGTCATTGCGTTACTTGCTATCTTAGAATTTCCTTGTATACCGGCGTAATTATATAGCCGTTAAGCCGTTAAGTTATTGCGTTAGAGGCTATCTTAGAATTTCCTTGTAAACTGACGCAAATATGGCTGGAAAAGTCATTGCGTTGGTAGCTATCTTAGAATTTCCCTTAATGCCGACGAAAATGTAACCGTTAAGTCATGATGGTACCGGCCATTAAGTCATTGCGTTACTGGCTGTATTATAATCACTATTAATATATGCTAGTATTAATATATACCATAGGCCAAACTTAATGGCTTCAAGAAATGCTCTTATGTACAGGCGAACGAAATTACCAATTTCGCCGTTATCATGCCGCATTTCTAAGTGTCAAAGACGATAGCTCCGTATTCTGAGCCCAACGTAAATCGAGCATGAGATATGACATCTATAAATCAATTCG
This sequence comes from Pocillopora verrucosa, assembly GCF_036669915.1. Classification (NCBI taxonomy): domain Eukaryota; kingdom Metazoa; phylum Cnidaria; class Anthozoa; order Scleractinia; family Pocilloporidae; genus Pocillopora; species Pocillopora verrucosa. Next base: position 10,369,567 of record NC_089324.1, on the reverse strand, counting down.
GGATCGCTTAGCAGTTCCTAAACAAAAAGTGGTTGTTTGGATTGTACAGGTTCTCTCTTCGTTAAGTTTGGAAAAATACCCGACTGCCAGTCATTTAGTTATTTGAAAACCTTGACCAGCCGCCGGTCATGTAGCCACACTATTACACGGTTTTTACATACTAATTTACAAGCTTAAGGCATCGGCATAACTAGTTTACCTCGCAAATTTGGACTGCAGCGGATCGGATGGGCAATTTTAAAAATTAATTTAATTATCATGAAATTATCCTGGCGATATTTACCTTCTCTTCAGCAGCAGACATAGCCAATGTCGTGTCCAATTTCATGGGCTTCACATGAACAATAAAGGGCTATCCTTTCTACAAACTGTCGAGGGGGAGTGGGGTGACTGTGACAGGACGACACGCCGAAAGATGATTGGAAAGTAATTGGAAAGTAATGGGGGACCGAGGAGCACATATGTCAACTACTGTCTCTCACTCCATACTGATAGTAATCTTAGCTCATCTTCAGTTTGGAGGCTTTATGTACTATGAAATAGTACATGAAGCTTCTAAAGTGATCCTCTTCATTTTCTCCCAATTGACTCATTAGTCAGATTCACAAGTAAACAAGACAGTTGTAAAATATTAACCAAGGAGTATGGACTACGGACTACGGACTATGGATTGGGTGTGAGACACGGACTGATGAATCGACTTATTCACAATTTGAGTTAGTTTGAATTTTCAGGGATTTTTTGTCTTTTTTGGCATAAAGGAGAAACTTTTTAAGTTTGAAACAATCACTAAAATCATTTAGTATAAAAAAAAAAACGCACAACAAGTTCAAAATATTAGTTTGTAGAGAAGAGCGGTTGCACATTGTCGAAAGGGAGAAGTCAGGAACAAACAAAATGCCATTTCATGGATGTGGTTTCCGAATGTTTCTTTCTAAGCAGTTGACCAGAAGAAAAACATGTAACTAAAAGAGAAACAGTCAAACCTATCTCAAGGGTAAGTAATGATGAAACCCAAGAAAAGTATATTTCTTGAAAATTCATAAATAAGGGATTACACGTAATTTCGAAAAAGAAGTTTATCTTTCTTGCAATATGGTGTTCATATTCTCGAGGTACAAAGATCCACGATCTCAATTCTACCAGTGAAGTTGCGAGAGAATATCACAATGATTTGCTCTTAAATTGTTTTTAATCTTCAAGAATAGGTGGCACAAAACTTTTCCTTGGATGGAAGGCATAATTTGTGAAAGATCTAAAACAGAAATTTGTCGTCACTGTTTTCAAGCCTTGTCGTAGGGGATCCTTCTTGTCGAATTTCAGCACTGAAGGTTAAAAACTTTCCAAAAACGAAAGTGATTATATCTATACACTACTTTTGACATAAAATATCGATATCAAGTACCGTTTAAGCATTGACTTATTTTGGGTATACAGATACCTTGTGAGCAATCTCGACAACAGAGGTAGGTGATTTAAACGGAGAAGTGGCTTATTAGAGGGAATGTACCGCAGGGTATCTATGTTCGTCGTGAAAGTAACCCTGCAGATATAATATTATTCAGTATAAACCAAACAAGTTAATAGTGTGATATATTAAAGTTCACATGGCAACCAGGTGGACAATCGGACATGGTTTGATGCTTCTCTGGTTTCAAGATTTAATGAATGTAACCGAGAAGTTACAATTCATAGACCCAACGTTTCGACACTCCTGTCTAGTGCCTTTATCAAGGGTGATCTAAACGCTGCAAGAAGAGGTCCTTTTATACGCTTACTAATTAGCTGCCCTTTTTTCTGACGAGGCGTAAATAGGCGTCGGGAAGTAAGCCGCCATCATCACGATTTAAAGGAGCGTGGGCGGAGTTGACATGCGAGGCTTCCAACCAAAGGCGCTGGTGGTAACGTCGATTAGTGGTGATAATTTTAGACTTATCCCATCCAATTGTATGGTTGGTTAGGCATGTTTGCTCCAACAAAGCTGAATTTTCTTTTTTGCAAAAGAAGACTGCTTTTTGATGCTCTTTCAAACGTGCACCAAACTGACGTTTGGTCTGTCACATGTTTGGTCCGATATACTCGTGATCACAGTCATTGCACGGAATAGAATAAATAGCGTAGGTTCGTTGTTCTTCCGTGACAGGATCCTTAGGTTTGGCAAAAATATGCCCCATAGACTGAAAAGGTTTTTGAGCAACTTTAATTTAAAATTAAACATTTAAAAAGTGTAAAGTTGGTTTAAACATAAAAGAAAGCTCAAAACATTGTGCTTTAATAAACAATTTATTCAAGTAAACTTAATTCTAAAATGTAGTCCGGGCCATGGATAGTTTTCTCTATACCATGACGTCATGAAACATTGCGTCACGTTAGCCTTAGTTTTTAAAAATTGGACGGTCTAATTTTTTTTAAAACCAAGGCGAACCCGACATTTTAGTCCCGCATTTTTTGTCTTTGATGTGTATGGCCCTTAGGACCCAGTTTACTTGATATAGCAAAGGAAAAGCAGTTTGAATAGCGTCGGTTGAAATGTGTGAAGAGAAATCACAATGTAAAGTCTAGCTGCGATGACTTATTTAAAACGGTTGAGGACACAAATGTTATCACTATCACGTAAATTTGAGGTATGTACGATTTTTTTCTGAAAAAGAAAAATATTCCGGTAAACCTCAATGTAGTTTAGTCCGAGTGCACGGCCGTTGTTGTTGTGACTTGTTGTCTTAGGCCGTTATGGTGTTATGGCTTCTGCCAGCTATCGATTTTCTCACTGTTCCTAAAGGTCGTTTTGTTTTTCGTTTCAGCTTATGGATAATCGTATCTCCTTCTTGAGAACAGTCTATAAATTTTTTGATAAAGGACTGTCGAGTAAGAAGATCTGACAAAAGCTTGTTCAAAAATGATAATTTTATTCAATTTGAAATAATGGGTCTGCTCGGCATGCAAACGAACACTTTATCGAGTCTGGAAAAACTAAGATCAACAAAAAATTATTTCGACCTAAACGATCTTTTTTTGTGGACATCTCATCGTGACTAAGACTGCCCTTGTCTGGAAAAAAGCTAGAGGGCGCCCTTCACATCGAACAAACAGACAACCAGCGGCTAAAGCTGGTTGAAGTGTTTTCGCTGAAAGTCTTGCAGAATTACTTCTAATACGCGACATTTCCTTTAACATTCATGTGGAAATTACGAGTGATATTGAAGTAAATATGTCTTTCTCGAAATTTTGAATTCTATTCTACTTTCCCCTTCGCATTTCAACATGACCGCCACAAGAAGCAAGCAATGAAAAGTATCGTCCAAATCCTCTCTCGGCTACATCAGTCTGTTTTGGTCTTGTCTAGACTAATCATATCACAGGAAATGGTTAAGACAAAACTGTCGAGGGCCCGGCATACTTCTTTCATTTTCTTTGTCTATAAAGCGTACTGAGATTATGCCATCGCGCAGAATGCTGCGACACATGCGGGTACTTATTAAGTCCGCTGGCGGTAAATTTGAACGGTCTTCCGAGAAAAGAGAGGGAAACAATGAGGAAAATGGCTATAAATCGCTCACTTGCACCTACGCTTTTCTGTTTTACTCACCAACTAGCTGCCGAAGCTATTTGTCAGCATATGAATTTTGTAGAAGAGGGTTCAATAAACAAATTTATTCTAAAGTTTATTTTCTACCGAATTCTTCTGAAGCAACCTCTGGCCACCCTGAATTTTACGTCGAGAAGCACGGTTGAACGATTTTTGAAACCCCCGCGAGTGTACTAACATATGCAAAACTTCAGGTATTCAATCGCTCTGACAAAGGGCTAACGCTCGAAACGTCAGCTTTTTCACCCTTTACGGTGGCTAATTTACGTTTTCAACCCAGTTGTTAATACTAAATTACCTGCTATACTCTCCCACCGACGCAGCACCACAGTTTCTTTAGAAACTTACCCCTTTATTCATATGCATTCATTCATTTATTCTACCATCAAGAACGTTTATCTTATGCCATTTAAAGTAACAAACGAAGCTAAAATAATAATGTTTCAGTATAAAATGATTCATAACGTGCTTCCAACTTGCGCCACTCTTTACCGAGACGGCATTTCAGAGAGCCCCTTATGCAACCTATGCAATACAGAAAAACAAACGTTGCATCACCTATTAATAAACTGCACACTAATACTCGACTTCTGGATTCTGTTTCAAGACTGGTGGCACCGAAAAACAAATGAAACAATAACGTTATCCACAAGTCATATACTCTATGGCTGGCATTATAGGACAAAGCATTGGCAAGTCCTAAATTATTGCCTATTGTTAGCCAAATATCACATTTTCTGCACAAGCCTTTGCGGAGACATCTTAGATTTTCAAATCTTCCTACTGTTCATCACGGGAAAACTTGAAATCCTAAAAGAGATCGCGACCGCAAAAAAAGAACTTCCGAAATTTTATCGCACGTGGGCTTTTTTACTTTAATTTTTCATACTGCTGTTTTTTAGGTTAGACTTATACTTAACTTCATTTTTGAGACCTGTATGTTTACTTGTGATTGTCTTTTAATTGAAAAGAACTTTATAAACACGCCAACCGTAAATTAAATTAGTAATTAATAGTATTGTAATACATGTATCGTAATGTAATGTATGCATAATTTGTGTAAGTATAAGTATCAGTAGTGTTAGTAGCAAGTACAATGTAAGTGTAAATTAATGCTGTAAGTAGTGTAAGTGATCGTCTTGTAAATAAAATTGTTTAAAAAAAAAAAAAAAAAAGTATGAAAAAACTTCGCCTCCGCAAACAATAGCGCGAACGCCACTGCAATCAAGCATTGAAATTGAGATATCGACTTCCCAAGCTTTAGGATTGAGCGAATTCGGAAACGAAACCATTGGTAACCTTTATCACGGCAGGTTAATCGTAACACTCTTCGTTTGCAACAGAAACAGAAATAACAAGATCTTCTCAAAAATTTAGAATTCTGCCACGTGTACCGTTAAAGAAATGCAGTGTGTTGATCGGGAGCTCTTTTCAGAGCTCATACAATCCCCGGTCAACCCTGCTTTTTTAAATATGTCTCGACCGTTGACAAGTAGTTTAAACCGCAATTCTATCTTCGAATCAACGGAGAAGCTCTTTGGGAATGGCAAAGACTCCACAATCCCGACAAAGTGTTTCATGCTCTTCAGTGCAATTTGAGGAAAATCGGGTGTACGAGTTACCACGCTCGTGTAGGTAAAGCTCTTCACGGCAGAGTGGAATATGTTGTAAATTCATGAGGATGTCCCCGTCAGTAAAGACAATTAACACTGAATGGGATCATCTTGAAGAGGCAACTCCCGCATCTCAAAAAGTACTGACGATCATCTTCCAGTTTTCATACGAACAGCATAGGAATGTCGTTTGTGTTGGAACTCAGAGAGTAAGTGGGATATTTGTTTGGTTAACCCGGCAGAAGAAACGACGGCAAATTCTTATACAATACTTTTAGGAGGGATTCAGCCACGAAGATTCAAGTAAGCTATCAAAAATACTAGCAGCCTTCTATTCTCCCCTCGACCCGTTTAAGTCAAAGCTTTTGAAGTGTCAAAACGCCCTACTGAGGCCAACAAGAGTCAAGTGGACGTAAAGGTGTGATATGCAAAATAGAATGGTAAGTTTTTTCTGTTGACTGTTATTTCTGGAAACCGTCCTGCTTTTCCTTTCAAAGATTTCAGCCAAAATTTGTCTCTTCTGTAGCGTAAATAGGAACGAGAGTGAAAATAAATTCACGTAGAGGACTCGAGAGGTTCATAAAGAAGAACAATGCGTACTTCAAAAAAATTATTTGTTTGCAAAGTAACATCTAACTGATTATATTGTACATTTTTCAGTTACTGACTGACTGTAGTCCACTTGGAAAAGAAGTACTACTTTCAAAGCAAATCGGCTATGACGGGTAGTCCACATTCAGTTAAAAGGTGATAAAGATCACCCACTGTTATCTGATATTTTTGTGCAATGTAACCCAAAGCTGCATCAGCTGGATTCAAAATGCGATTGTCAAGGAAACGAATCTCTTCTGGGGTTAGTCTCAGTTGCTCTGCAAATATCTTCCACTCATCTCCACCTTCAACGTTAAACATAAAAGTCCTTTTTCAAGATAACTTAATTAAGAGAACAAAAGGAACTAATAGAATAAACAAGGATGGAACAGAATGGTTCAGGAAATATAGATCTTATTACGGGGAATTTTGGCGTGTAATATCGCAGAGTATTTAAATACGGCACAACTCGTAAAAATACTCAGCGATACTCCACACCAAAATGTCTAATAAGTTATTTATTCTCCAGCTGCCTTTTTTCTGCTAAGTGTTTCTGCAAATTTCTCATAAGGCAGGAAAAGCAAAGCGGATAGAGAAGCGTAGCGCGCGCAGCCGACTGGTGAAACAGCCTTTTTTACAGCATAAAATAAGCGTACCATATCGCAGGATATTTGTACTCGATTCGTGCGTTATTTGTACTCTACTTATTATTTTTCTGCTAAGTGTTTCTGCTCATTTCTCATAAGGCGGGAAAAGCAAAGCGGATAGTGAAGCGTAACGCGCGCAGCCGACTGGTTAAACAGGCTTTTTGACAGTATAAAATAACCAACTGTCTAAATAACCGTACCATATCGCAGGATATTTGTACTCGATTCGCGCGTAATTTGTACTCTACTTATTATTACTTTGCCTTGTGAATTTTTGTGCAACGTTCTATAACGATTATTCTATGTTTATTATGCTGAAAGAATGAAAGTGAGAATGAATACGAGGACAGGTGAGAGAGTAAGTGATGGAGGAAGGAAGATCGGAAGGAAAGGAGGGAAGGAGGCGAGAAGGAAAAACATGAATACGCTTATATGAAACATTGTCATGAAGAAAAACTCAATACTTTGTTTTGTCTTCTTACCGCTTAAGGTGATAGTGAGCTTTTTTAGTTGACTGAAAGGGATTCTTCGAACAAGAAGGCTTTCCGGTAACATTGGAGCTAGAAATAAGAAAATTTTATATGTATTTTCAAAAATGATAGAATGTTTAGGCACTCCAGCTAACAACCCAAAACGTTTCGGAACTTTCGGTTAGAGCTTAAATGATTTTAATCAAATTTTAAAAAGAGTTTTAGTTCACCCGCCCGGAGAAATTCTGTGAGAAAAACGGTTAGTAATTATCAGGGAGGAAATTGTAATTTACCACGGGAGAAAACGACAATTAAGCCAATGAATGGAAAATAAATTATCTTGAAAACGATTTGCAGGAAAAGCATTTAGGATTGTAGAACTTTCAATATGGGATATATTTTCGGCATAAGCTAACAAAAGAGTGCGAGTGCCATTTCGAGAATCAACGAGACGAGTTATGTTCCTAACGTTTTCATAATCTGGCGAGCCTTGGAGTGCTGAGTATTTGATAGATGTTATGATGACATAATCTTGCAATCAAAAAGTATACTTCAAAAAGCACAGCACGTTATTATTCCACGAACATACTCGACGGCTGAGTGTGGCGGTCATTAAAGTAATGTATATTTGAGTTTCCATATTAAAACTTACCTGTAGTTCCCGCCGGTACAATTTTTCTCAGCTCTTCAACTAGATCACTTCGGCTTGCATTGTTAGCCTTTCTCGCCAGGGTACGAATCAGTACCCTGGTATTAGGATCAGGGTCTCGCAAGACGGCGTCATTCAGATTTAATTTGTCTTCTAATTGTCGTACAAAATCTTTGCAATCATTCGACTGTGCCAAAAGGGTGTCTACAATCTCACAAGGGACAGAGAGAGTCGTAGCACCTTTCCCTAACAAAGCATATAATTTATTCATATATTAATATTGCTACACCTTATAGCTTTTTACCAGGTAGCCAGCATTCCGTAACAGATGGTTCTTTGAAAACTAAGCGAGTGTGGGCGAAATGACTACCAACAGAGCTAAATAAAGTGAAATCTGCGTAGGCGGACATGTCAGGTAAATCGACCTTTTCCGTATTGTTTCACGCAAGTTTGGTGTTTTAGAAGAACCTATCACCTATATTTCAACAGTTAACCTAATGATGATCAAAGTAATAAAGGAAGATACAAGAGAAAATTGACGAGAAAAAAAGCAGAGCACGCCTAATACTGGCGACTATCGTGCAAAAACTTCTGCGTACCTAAGTAAGAACCTCACCTTTCTCCAGGAACAAAAGTTCATCACAGTGATTACTACGTCCCACCTACGATGCGTAAATAGGAAGTGGTTAAAACGTTTTCGCATATTACTATTATTACGATTATATCACAAGAGTTAAAAAACTGCCAAAAACTCACGGGATAGTAATTTTTATCACTACATTCGCTTTGATTACTAGCTGATATAAAGTCTGAAAAATAAATTGTTTGTTGTATCATATTTTCCGTTAATTTTCTTTGAAATTCAATTACATTCGCCCCAGTAAACAGCCTTTCAAATTTCTTAATCAGATGTGTAAGCCATTGTCAAAGAATTGCTTTACTCGAATTATTTTATCTGCAATAGAGGCAATACTTTTTTCAGATGCAGCTTGTAATGATAATTACCCAGTTATCCTGAGATGAAAACCAAGGAGCCCAGCGCTCAAGGTTAAATCTGTTATTTAGCGCCGAAACAGATTCCATACAAAATGCATCTCCCTTGGATGCGCACAGTTCAGACTCGGACCAAAAGTGGAGGCATTCCTCTTGCTTGCAATTTAGACTTTGATGCCTTTCACAGTACTCGACGGCACTTTGTTCACGGCAGATTGGGCAGATGATACCCATCTTGTATCTCATACTGTTCAGCCAGCGGAACTGATTACGCATGCACTCCAGAATCAAGCCCAACTGTCTACAGACAACCCGGACACAGCTTAAATCATTTTCATTGTACAACTTGTTCATTGACTTCTGGGAGAGGGGTGACTGCAAAGCATTTACCGACTCATCATTTGCGTTACCCTGATGGTAGACAACCTCGATGTAAGACGAGTGACATAGAAGAATTACTGAGCACCCGGCATCTTGAGACGTGTAAAACCTGGAAAAGCCGTGAAACAACTTTAGGCGCTTTGAGCTCCAAAAACTCTCTTTTCCCCATTGAAAGAATTGTAAGACTAATCTGGGAAACAGGCCAGCAGGGACTTGACCAGATTCAAATTTTACAACGAGAGAAGGTATTTGCGCGGAGGAAACCAATTTCATGACACCCTCTGGTGCTTGTGACTTTAGCATGGAGGGTACGAGGAACTGCCTGTTACCTGAGACACCATGTGAAGGCCATGAACACAATAAGCTAAATCTCTCCATTAATGCAATTAATTTTTCAGAATTTTCTCTGCCGCCGATTAACTGAGGTTCCCAAACATGTTCCAAAAGCTTTTCCTCCAAGATTCCTTCTCTTTCAAGCTTCCTCCATAATCCTAAAAAGGGCTCCTCTTCCCAATGGTAGGGTTTTACGGTTATTACCTTCTTGAACACGTCAATTAACCACTGAGAATCTAGAACTACTAGATCATTTAGTTCTGCTGTGTCATCAAAATGGATCAAGATTCTTAGATCATGCAGAAAGTTGAGCAGCGTCTTGAAATCGTTTTCAGCACTGATGTCGCATTCCTGGTTTGCTATCCTTTTGGCTGTTTCGAGGGAAATAAAATTATACCCGCCCTTTTTCCAGCATTGGAGAGTTTTTTCGTACTTTAACCATTTAACTGGAATCACCTCTTTGATATGCGGCAATTTCTTAGCAGCAGCGAGAACATCCTTTCGCAGGCGGCCGACTTCTTGACACTCAGACTCGCGGCCGGACTTTGTATTATCTACACAATACATACCAAACAAATGGGTACCGTAAGGTCTCTCCTTCAAAGTTCCATACACTTCAGCTGCGAGCTTGCGTGCATCTCTGCCCTCGTATGGTTCATCAGCGTGAGTGCAGACCAAAAAGACCATTGGCAGTCGTTTTGGAAGTACCTCGAATTGAGTATCCATATCCTTGTCTTCGCTATATGCGGCTAGGGAAGCTAACGAATTCATCCAGAAATCTAGGTAATCCAAGTTAGTTTTTAGGTTAAAACTATCTTGAGACTCTGCGTATACTCCCTGCTTCATTAGCCGATTGGCTTTTGCGTTTGGGTTCCAGTTGAGGTTATAAACAAGAAAATAGATCGCTCTTGCTGTAAGGAAAAGGGGATGTGTTACATAGTAAACGGATTCTCCAGCGAAATCCCACAGAATTGAGTAGACATCGTCGGCCTCTACCTCTTTTCTCTTCTTTTTTTCTTTAAGTAAACTTTCAATTCTTGTAGCAATTTCTTCAAAATCTGATGCCTGTTCTGGTGTGGGGTTGGGTAAATCATCTTCGGGTTCCAATTTCTTTGGATCAGGAACTTGTCCTACCGGTGAACGAGTTTCATTAAAGCTACTTTCGGTGGATAACGGATCCTCAGTTTGCTCAATTCGAACAAGGCCACTCGACGAGTCAGTGGAAGTTGCCCCCAATACTAGATCATCGGTATCGTCAATATCATAGTCTTCTCCCTTGCCAAGATTGTGTCTTCTACTAATCTCATTGACAGTTTCTGTCGTCCTTAATGTGTCAGCAGCCAAACGTGCAGCATTTTGCTCAAACGAAATAGCTTCTTCGTCAACATCTCCTTCTTCATTCTTTTTTCCTGTCATCCACATTTCCGTGGTCACTTTGAAAGGGTTAGGATCGAAATCGATGCCCACAGTGCTCTCCTCCTCTGAGTTAAAGTATATGCCCTTCAACGATTTCTTCAAGCTAGTCTTTCCGGATCGGTCTTGTCCAACCAACATTAGCGGTACTCTCCTGTCACAGATTTTCCCTTCATCCAGGGCGTGGTAATAGGCTTGTTGAGCGAGAGGTCCCCTTGCAAGAATCTCTGGAGGAACTGCATGTTTGAAGGCAGTTAAGAAAAAACATTTATGATAGTAGCAAGGATATTGCAAGCTTTTTCAAAAGACTGACAAATCCGGGTGCGCGATAAGGCTGTAAAAGCAGTACATTGATTGCCGCTAATTTGATGGCCTAATGCTTTTGTCTTGTAGGTGTTACACAAAAAAGTCACCATGATAATAGTCCTAGCGTGCTTTGTGTAGCTTTTGTATACCGAGACAATTCTTCATTTATTTGTTATCACAGCAACATCGCGCAAGTGTACCACAGAAATATGTAATTTTTTGTCAAAGAAAAAGTATGAGTCTACGGCGTATATTCAATTTTCAGATATTGCGGACCATTATCTTTGACTTCACTAAACTGCAAAGAACCTATGGATGAAAAAAGGACCAATTCGCAAGAGTTAACCAAGTAAGGTAAAGATAATAGTGGATAGCAAAATCCGGTCTGGTGTTCAAATCCTCGTACTGAACTCAAATGTTTCTCTCTGTCTTACGATTGTGGCAAAAGAATGTAAGCATTGAAGCAATGTAATGAGCTGTACCTTGCACGGGTTGAAGGCTAACATAGTGCACCTCATGAATATGTCCCAGCACAAAAGGTTTGCTTTCGTCAAATGGACAATGTGGCGTAATGATTACATCATTGCTAAGAGATAGACTGCTGACCACACGAATGCACGTTTGAAAGTAGTTTGCTGCAGCACACAGAATCACGTGATCACCCCAAACGCCATCTTGTTCCATGCATTCTAGGTATTCAGTCCATGTTTGATGCCCATGGACAAAGTGAAACAGATCTGTTCCATCCGGCTGTAATAAAGATCAGTTAAAGAAGGAAACTTTAATAGGAACTTGAGCGCGTGGAGTACGAGTCAGGGAGTAATTTTGTCAGAATGGTACGAGACGACCGTTAATTAGCAATTAACTGTATAGTAACAAATTTTGGGTTTGAAACGTCTTTCAAAACCTCCGTGTATATTCCAAAGACTTTACAAACAGCAGGAAAACAACAAGAAAGATCCATCATTAAGAGAGTGACTAGAATTCTGTTATCTGATGAAGGTTTAAAGGGAACTTTATTTAAACTGAAATATTCAAATGACTAAAAACCATGATAGCGTGCTTCTTCGGACACACATTAAGTAATATGAATTTAATGGTAATCAACATCATTGTGTGGCTTCTTTAATAATGAAGTTAAATCTCCCAAGTTCCCTTTTCCACCAGGAGTACAAGCTGATATCAGAGCTCCTGAAAAACGACATGGATAATACTCATTCCGTACAGGAGGAGTAACAGTAATTCTGGTCACTTAACGTCGTGAACACTGGTATAGGTTCAGGTAGTGTTAGCCATGTGACCTGTTTTATCACTAAGTATTTATAATACTCTTAAAATAACATCACGTGACAGACTCTGTTAGAAATACATACATGGACTTACAAGTTTTGGGTTACTCCTGAGGTACTGCACCAAGATTTGTCTTAATTCGCCACTTGGGATTTTGATTCCCATAACAATTTCCAGTTGTTCGGACAAGGCATAGAACATGCAATTTCCTAATCCTTCATTGTCAGATATTCTGAAACCCCTGACTGATGCAATATTCCTCAGCCACAGTGATAGATCTGTTCTGCTCTTGACTTTGCTTGCATCGAGTTGCATCTGCTGAAGTTTCTGGATGATTTGGTCGAGAGAACCTATAAAAGACAAGGTTTTTATAAATCTAACGGCGACACAATCGTTTGCTGTAAAAAAGCAATCCTCCAACTACTAAGAGAAACTTTGAGGTAAAAAGGAAAAGAAGGGCTTAAACCACCGGACTTCCGCTTTTTTGTCCAACAAATCAGCCTTAAAAAGGATGTTCTAGCAGTCATTAAGTAACATTTTACGTTCGATATCTGCCCGTGAATGAATACACTAATAATCAAGAGAGAAGAAGCAGAGAAGAATAATTAACGGCGAAGTCTACACTCCGACATATCTGAGTAACTGGAAAAAAGGAGTCCTAGCAAAAAATGACGGGCTTCGAAAAATGATCTGATGTATTTCCTCTATCGTATGAATATGCAATTATTCCAATGTTGTGTCGAAAGGCAACAGTATTGTGAAATGAGCATAGACCGGTCTTGATAGGGGACAGCATTTAAACTTTGGTTTCGTTTTGAGAAAAAGCAAAAGAATGCCTCAAGGCAATTTGTGGTAGTTTCCAATTAAAAAGGGGATGAATTTCAAATTGCTAAAAGAAATAAATAACACTAAACCATCTGTCCGGATCAGAAAGTGGAAGAAAATCAAATTTGTTCCTACACGTCTTACGTCTATGACTGAAGAGTGCAGGGGTATAAATAACAACATGTCTAATTCGTAAGGAACATAATCATAAGTCCCGCACGAAGTTTTCACGAAGCCTAACTGGCCTGAAGTCGAACGTTAAGGTAAGGAACTGTAGAAGCTCCTTAAGGATGTCAATTATCATGTGTTATTAATATTTTATCACTCACCTAGGGTCAGTAATGAATCAACTTCAACCAGCTGAGTTTTGAACCTTGTTTCTTGTCTTTTAGAATCTAAAAAGATAGAAAGGAACTTTTGTTTAATATCACAGCAATCAACAAGAGGATAACATAGGAGGATAACTCAACTGATTATTATTCATGTTAACATTTTTTTTGAGATATTCATGCTTTCCATCACAGTTAATGAGAGACCGAGTAAGCCAAGTAGCCCTAAAACACTTTTTGAAGGATATTCAAAACATTCTCACCATGAACTATGTCCCACATCCTCTCCACAAGAATGTCACACTGTTTCTCCCAGCTAAACTTCTCTTCATAGGAAATCCTCAGTTGTTGAATAGATTGAAGTCGAACTGAACTTTCCATCTGTCGGATACCAGCAATTGCCTTTGCCCACTCCCCAGGGTCCTCAGACTCCACCACGAATGATTTGCCTGATGGTACAGTGCGCAGTGCTTCACCAAATCCTGAGTTGCCACTGACAAGAATGGGAAGACCAGCAGATAACGCTTCTAACGCCGTCAAACCAAAACCCTCTGTTCTGGAGGGCATGATGCAGAGATCAACTTCACAAAATAGTTCTTTCAATTTCTCTTTGCTTTGAACGAACTTTCTCACGATCAGCTGGCTTTTATCAATTCCACTCTTCAGCAAATTTGCTGCAACCTCATCCTGTTTACCGTCAGGTGCACCGACGAATATGAGACTGTAAGACCTGTCTTTTAGTTCATATATTGCTCTGGCAGAGATATCGTAGCCTTTAAGACTAAAGTCCTCTGAATCACCACGGCCGAACGTCAGTACCTTGAACTTGTTACTCTCCTTTTTTGCTTGTTTTACGTCAAAGAACTCACGGAAAGTTCCAGGAGTCAGTTGAAGGATGTCTTCCTGACTCTTGCATGAGCGGAGCTGAGTGGAGAAAGCGTCTGTTAGCTTTGGTCCAACTGCTAGCACAGCATCTGCCAACTTACACAACTCCACTTCAGTTAAATTCTTCTCTTCACCTTTGGAAATAGCCTTGGGATAGTTTTTGTACATTGCAAGATTAACATGATTATTATTCATGTTAACATTTTTTTTGAGATATTCATGCTTTCCATCACAGTTAATGAGAGACCGAGTAAGCCAAGTAGCCCTAAAACACTTTTTGAAGGATATTCAAAACATTCTCACCATGAACTATGTCCCACATCCTCTCCACAAGAATGTCACACTGTTTCTCCCAGCTAAACTTCTCTTCATAGGAAATCCTCAGTTGTTGAATAGATTGAAGTCGAACTGAACTTTCCATCTGTCGGATACCAGCAATTGCCTTTGCCCACTCCCCAGGGTCCTCAGACTCCACCACGAATGATTTGCCTGATGGTACAGTGCGCAGTGCTTCACCAAATCCTGAGTTGCCACTGACAAGAATGGGAAGACCAGCAGATAACGCTTCTAACGCCGTCAAACCAAAACCCTCTGTTCTGGAGGGCATGATGCAGAGATCAACTTCACAAAATAGTTCTTTCAATTTCTCTTTGCTTTGAACGAACTTTCTCACGATCAGCTGGCTTTTATCAATTCCACTCTTCAGCAAATTTGCTGCAACCTCATCCTGTTTACCGTCAGGTGCACCGACGAATATGAGACTGTAAGACCTGTCTTTTAGTTCATATATTGCTCTGGCAGAGATATCGTAGCCTTTAAGACTAAAGTCCTCTGAATCACCACGGCCGAACGTCAGTACCTTGAACTTGTTACTCTCCTTTTTTGCTTGTTTTACGTCAAAGAACTCACGGAAAGTTCCAGGAGTCAGTTGAAGGATGTCTTCCTGACTCTTGCATGAGCGGAGCTGAGTGGAGAAAGCGTCTGTTAGCTTTGGTCCAACTGCTAGCACAGCATCTGCCAACTTACACAACTCCACTTCAGTTAAATTCTTCTCTTCACCTTTGGAAATAGCCTTGGGATAGTTTTTGTACATTGCAAGTTCTTTGGGTGCATTGTGCACCACCTGAATCCACTTGCAATTGTGAGACTTTCTGATGACTTGGGCTTGCTTACCAAGCTTTGCACCATGACCCAGCACGAAGTCAATGTCAAGGTCTCTTGGTGGGAAACTCAACCAATCAAGAGGATCACTAAAGCCAACCAGTTTCTTAGCTTCCTGGATAGAAACATTGTGACTTGATGCCTTTCTCCTCTCGTCTTCAAAACAGGCAAACTGTGGGACAAGGAGAGTAACGTCCACCTCAGAGTGCTTGGCCAACTGAATGGCAAGCTGTCTGTTGATGGTGGACAAGCCCCCCATTGACGAATTCCACTCACTGCCGAGGAGAGTCACCTTCAATCCTGTGGCAGACTTCATTCGACTGATTTGACTTGCCTCACCATGTGATCTAGCAGCTACATATGAAGAGGGAAAACCCTTAAGAAAAAATGGGTCGAATAAGATTATGATAATCATATAAAAAACTTTGGGTGTGGTCCTATAAATTTATGTTGATCAATACTCTACCAAAGAAAAACAAAAGAGTATAAAATTAAAAAATAATTCTGTCAATAATTAATCACAACACTGTTTTTGGATTGAGAAAGAGATTTTTTTCCAGTTTACAAAGTAACCCAAAACATAATCAGCAGAAATGAACGTGATTTGAAAGGTTAAAGGGAAAGAATCACCAAAAAGAGTTTTTATTTCCTATTGAGGGCCTCAAACTCAGTCACTTCTGGCTGGTTAACGTTTTATTTTGTAATCTGCCTTCAAGGTACCAAAGTTAACATAGAGCGTGATTATACACTTGAACGTTCTAAGTAAGGCTATCTTTTTGGGATGTTCCAATCCAAGACCTCTCCCTCACTAGTAATGAAAGCATCCGTTAAAACTCTTTCATAGCCCAGCACGTCACCTTACCTTGAGTATTTCAAACCAATTGCTCTTCAGAACTTCTGAGTTTTTTATCAGTGCTAATAAAAGGAGGCAAAACTGGACATTAGCGTCTACTACAAGCTTTTAATGAGGAACAGCTGACAAAGTACAACTAAGTTAGCTATGTTGCTACAAACAGGAATCCCGAAATATCTATTTCCCAATAATCACCGCAAATTACATTCAAACCCCTTTGCGTGCAGATCATCACGTTCAGGAACATTACCACCTTTAACACTGCCAAAAACTATTGCATAGGTAGGCTTTAAAATTGATCTAAGAGTATTGTAACTGCAATAATATCACCAATTACCACTGAAACAAACATCACTTTCCTATAATTTATCAGAGAAGAGATGTAAAATGTAGCAGAACTCCTAACACCTTACATTCCCCATCTATCAGCGCTTCCAAAACTCTTACCACATGAGAACTACAACCATCACTAACAATCAAGTAACACAAAAAATCAAGTCATGCTCAACACAATAAAAAGCAAAGCCATAGGCATTAAGCCAATACCATTAACACTGAAACCATAGTCACCTCAACTGGAAAATAATGACTCCTTTTAATTAAAGAATCTCCAGTAATTTAAGAGCAGCTCCAGTCTCCAGAGCAAGGACAAGTCCAACAAAAATTCCGCCAGCATCACAAAGATCTGACCATTGTCAGTGTGACTATTATACCTAAACCTGAAAACCTCCAGAACTCCAATATGATCCACAAGCAGACACAAATATATAAACCACAGTGTAACATCAAAGCAAGACAACGCAACCTCCATGTAACAACCTGCAAAGGTCACTGCACCAACTTAGTTATTTGAAGCATAATTGTAGAAGTATCATCCATCACCGCCCCAACAAAGACAAAAACTACATAGTTAAAAGCAAAATACACTGTGTTCAGAAAATTGTGATCAATATGGTTATCAGTTTCTTACCAGTTCAGCCAATAGAACTCACTCCAAAACTAGACCAGGAATACCAACACAACAAATACTGGCAAAGAAACCCAACAAATAGCCTTGTTCCACATGCAGCATCAAAAGAAAGGGGATGCAACCTCCATCTGCAACTGAACCTCCAAAGACAAAGCAACTAAATGTGGTTACTAGCATGCAACAGAGCTGCCCAAGCATCATCCATCACCATGTACTATCATAAGACCAGTAAGAACGTAAATTCTAAAACTGGAGCTAAATTCTGGTAAGATGTTTACCACCTGTGGGGTGAACATTATTTTACCAGAAGAAAGATGTTTTTATTCCCTGTCATCTGCATGGGACAAAGAGGAAAATCTGAATCCCCATGAGAAGTTGAAGCCAGTACCAACAACTATCAGTTGATGGTGAGCAAGGCCATTAATTACAAGGTTCATATTTGGCGCCCCTACCACAAAGTACTGTAAGGTCATCAACACCTCAAATTAATTATTTGGTCAACCAAATTAACCAACTTGGTAACTAGACCTTTTCCATACTCCAGAGAAATCAGTAAATTTTCTCTTCTAATCTGTCAACAAAATCTCAACCTCATGTACAAATTGCATTGCTTTGGGTACTAGAAAAAACCCATACAAAAAGATTTAACCATTTCATTCTCTCAAGACTTACAACACAAACATTAAAAAATAAAGAGTAGAATAAAATAAAGTTCTCTAATTGCAAACAAAGTCCTGCACTCTCATGAAAAAAGTTCTCCCTAGTCACAAACATAGTCCTGAAATCTGACAGGTGGCCTAACAACTCATCACACGGATAGTAATTAACTCTGGTTAAGGGCTCTGTTGCTGACTTTTTGGTTCTGTGGTGACTCTCATGAAGTGTTTCCAAAACTCTCTCTCTCAGTTTGGTTGGAACAACCATTCTACTACCCCACATTGGAGCTCCCTAATGAGTCCTGAGTTCACTTTTGCTGTGGGCAAAGGGAATGAGCTCGGTGTGAGCTTCTGCTTCCTGCAATCCCGTCTGTACAAGCTCTAGAACACAAGAAAGTATTGGGTCTCTACAGGTCTGCTTTCTCAGCTCTTTTTCTGTGACAGGTAAGGCCTCGCCTGCAGCTGTATGAAACATTTCCACTTCATCTGGCTTGTCATCTGGTGCCCGTGCATGAGGAAGACAAGAGAGACTGTCACAATTAGCATGCTGTGTTGTACCTCAGAACTCAATACAATATGAAAAAGCAACCAGAAAAAGGTACCAACATTGTACTCTTGCTCCTGCCATAACTAGCACCACCTTCCCCAGATCCATTATGTACTTCAAGAGCTGATGGTCAGTCACCAGGGTAAAATTACAACCTTCCAGGTAGGTTTAGAACTTCTTCACCCCACAGACAAGGGATAGGGCTTCCTTTTCAATATGTGAGTATTTCTTCTCTGTTTCAGACAGAGATCGGGATGCATAAGCAATGGACCATTCTTCTCCCTGTAATGTACGGTGTCTTAAGACAGTCCCAAGACCATATGAGGAGCTGACTGTGGCTAGAACTAAAGGCAGTTAGGAGTCATAGTGCATCACAAACTTGTATTGTGACAACAAGACAACATTTCTTTCACCACCCTTAAACAGGTGTCTTCCTTGGTTCCACACAACCACCTCACACTATTCTGTAATAACCGATGGAAGGTAGGAATTTTGCATAATACTGGACCATGCTAAGGAAGGCGCACAGCTGTGTGACATCCTGAGGCTTTGGCATCTCGGTGATGGCTTTTACTTTCCTAGGAGATTGGTGTTGTTCTTCTGCAGAGATGATGTCCCAAATACTCCACAGAGCTTCCAAGAAATATACACTTTTCCCAGTTGACCTTCAAACCATACTCTTCAAGCCTCCTCAACATTGCAACAAGCTACTCAAGGTGTTCCTCCATGGTCCTGCCCGTTACAGTGATGTCGTCCAGGTAGCAAGAAACCCCTAAAGTGCCTTGTAGGACCTTGTCCATGGCCTTTTGCCAGATGGCTAGTGCTGAAGCCACACCATACTGCAAATGTTGGTACTAGTACAAGCCATGGGTTGTGTCAATGGTAAGGAAAGGCCTAGATTGTTTCTCAACTTCCATTTGTTAGTAAGCATGACACATGTCTAGCTCACTGAATAATGTACACCATCAATGCGGGGAAGAGGGCACTCACTGATTTCCAAATGGGGGAATAATTGTCACCTTGAAATCACCACATACCCTTACACCACCATCTTTCTTCACAGGAGTCACAATTGGGGCTGCCCACTTTCTGATTGCTACCTTTTTAATAACTCCTTCAGCCTCTAGTCCTCTCAAAGCCTCATTCACTACTGGTTTGTGAGCAAATGCAATTGGGCAGGCTCTCCAGAGTCAAGGCTGAGCATCTTGTTTTAGCTGTATCCATGCTTGAATATTCTTCATCTTGCCCAAACCTTCACAGAAAACACTAACATGTTTGCTCAACACATCTTCCAGGACAGGAATGGTGTCTGATGTTTCTGACTGAAGTAAGGCCAATCCAGCTGAACAGATTCCAACAATTCTCAGTCAGAGAGAAAGGGTCCCTCATTTTTCATTACATAAATTGGAAGTTCCTTAGACTGTCCTCTGTATTGAACAGTTACATTGTGAAACTCCATAGGTTTCACAGACACGCCTGTGTAGGTACACAACTTCACAAGGGTGTCCTTCAAGGGAACATGACACAAGTACTTCTGATATACTGAAATATTTTTTTCCTATTTTTACTGTCAGAGACATGGTAAAGGTGCCCATAGTCACCGCCCTCCATGACATTTGTCCTAGCATCAGTTACTTATTGGAGAGCTGACGTTTTCCTACATGCTCGCCATGTGTCCAAGTATGCCACAGTGGTAACAGCGCTCTTTGATAAATGGGCACTTTTGAGAGTTATGTGATTCTGTACATTTGTAACAAGGCTTGGGCTGTCTAGTGTCTCTACCCTGGGAACCTTGAGCCTTTTGTGATGACATGAGTGAAGCTCGATCCTCCCCAACCTTAACAGAGTCAAGTTTATTTGTTGATTTGCCTGACCGTTGTTCTCCTTGGAGCACTTGAGCATCTTTACTAATGGCTTGATTCGTGTTGATGTTCAGCACTTTGTCCGGCATTTCCTGTTGAGCCTTAGTCAACTTCAAACATGATTTGTGTTTACTGCCTGTGCTTGACAGAAAAAGATCCTGGCCTCGTCAATTGTTGTGTATTGACCCAATGTCCAGAAAACAAGACAAAGATCAAGATGGGGTTTTTTAATCTGCCAACAAAACCTCAACCTCATGTACAAATTGTGTGGTATTGGGTTCTAGAAAAAACCCAAATGGAAAGATTTAACACTAACAGCCTTTTTTCCCTAAAGCCATGTTCTTAACCAATTAAATCAAAATTAAAGTACCATCATAAGTCGAGTACATGGCTCCCTGTTGCAGCACCCAGTTTTACAAAGGACCCATTTAGTTTTTTTGTAGCCTTTTAACTCTTACAATTTTATGGCCTATTTTATATTGTTGCTATCACTTTAGAACAATTAGAAGTACATGTATTTTCTTGGTATTGCTGATTTCCTATGTCTTTAAAAAGATCAGCTAGAAACATGTTACGTTGCAATTATGATTGGAATGTGTTCCATCATTGATTCCTGATTTGCATTATATTGCAATCTGTTGTCCTTTAGTATAATTAGTTGATTCACTGCATTATATTTAACTTTCTGTTCAATTATTGGCAATAAATCATCGTTAATCAGAGTTGCTTTTTCTGTGATCTCTTAAGCCTTTTCAATCAGTAAGCATTTTCAGCAAAAAAGTTAAACACGACAGGTTGTTGACAAGTGACCTTTGGGTCTTCAAAAGTTGCCATGAACCTGGCATTACAGCAGCTCTCACCACCATTGTAAGGATAAGTGCAACAACCCCAGCCATTTGTTACTAGTACTAAAGCCATATTTTCTAGCTGCCTCTAGCCCATATCTGCAGCTGGCAGGGGTTGTAGTGCTTAAAAGTTAAAATCTATCATTACCTAACTCCTTGAAAAATGAACCAGATGCTCTTGGGCATAACTAATTACCAAGATCCTTTAACAAAGAAAGATATACATCTATACAATTGCATGACCAGACTTAGCATCCATGCTAGCTGTCCTGAGGCAACTGCTTCAATTAATAAAACTGAAAAGCCCCATAAATGTAACACCACTTGGAATCACATGCAAGAATGGTTGATATGTACACTCACATGAAACTTCTACAGGGCAATGCAGCCCTCCTATGATGACAGCAACCAGACAAAATCTTAAATGACTACAGAGCTTACAAGGAATATCATACACCACCTGACTCTCAAAAGTAGATCAACTATATAATGAGCATCACAGTAACTTCATTTTGGTAGAAGATTGAACAGTTGCAGTAAAAATCAGAGATTACTTTGCAGGTTGACCACTATGTAGCACCTGCAGTTCTATGACCAAACCTAACACTGTACCAGGTTACCAATATTTGCACAAACTCACCATGGTAACAGCTAATTGCTAAAAGGTACCTAAAGGACTAGTTAGGATTAACTTGGCAAAACCTATGATAGACATTCCACATGAATGTACCAATCTCCAAAGACATGCAAGCATGGGATAATAATTGCTAATCCATGTGCTTTCTCAAGGATGGAACCAGCTCTCTGCACATTTTCCAAATTCCACCAGAATTTTGGCAACTTTTTCTTGGAGTATTTCCACATGTTTGTTGCCATAATCATCAATCACAACACAATTTTAGGTAATTAATATAACGCATGGTTCTTGACATAACATATAACCAAGCAAAATAATTAATACTCAAATGAATATGAGTGAAATGAGAGCATGCAGAATTTGAAAGGTATGGAAAAAGGACAACTATTCCCAACAAATAAATTATACTGATTGACAAAATGAAGGGAAGTTTCCAAAAAAAAAAGTGAAAAACAGCAGTAAGTCCACCTACCATTTATAGAATTTCCCAGGTTCAGAAGAATCAGACCCTTGAATCAGACACTTGGATCAGGGATAATGTCAGAAAGTCTGAAAAGGGAAGCAGCAGAACAAATTCATATATGTGCACTGGGGTTAAAGAAATGAATATAGAAGCTATCCTTGTGGTTAAGAACACTACTGAACTAGTCCTTGGTATCACAGCTCTAGGTTGTTGGTTCAAATTCTGTATGGGCCTGAATTTTTTTCAGGCCTTATTTCAACTATGACTTCAGCAGTGTTCATAACTGTGAGGATTTCTTCAACTGCAGTGCACATATATGATTTCTCTATATTACTGTCATTATTCACCTCTTGGAAGGTTTATTTGCATCCAACATTGTGACCAGCTCCCAGTTGACTTGTTAGCTGACAGTTGATAGAGAGCTGCACTGGTATTGCAGAGGTTATGGGTTCAAATCCCATACAGGCCTGAATTTTTTTTCTACTAGTTCAGTAGTGTTTATAACTGTGAGGATTGCTTTCATATGCAGTTATGAAAGATAATGACAGTCACAAATAAGAGCACTAACAGGCGCCACAAGGTTAAAAGTGGTATTAACGGCTACAGTATATAATTATTAACTAATAAAAGTGATCTAGTTTTATCAACTGAGTTGAAAACATAAATTGGCCACTTATTTTAAAGAGTTTAAAAGCTGACGTTTTTTGACCCAATCGCTCTGACAAAGGACTGATACTTGAAACATCAGCTTTTAAACTAGTTTACGGTGGCCAATTTACCTTATCAACTCAGTTGATAATACTAAATACCCTGTTAAACTCTCCCACTGACACAGCACCACAGTTTCTTTAGAAATTTACCCCATTTATTTATGTAATTATCAAAATTCAACTGGAATTAAAAAAAGAAAACAAATAAAAAACCACCATGATCCACTTAGGCTGATCAAAGACAAAACCTTGCATCAGAGTGAGCAGTTGCATCCTACACAGGTCATTACCCAAAAAAGACAACCAAAGCAACTTCTTAATCATTAGATGCTTCTCAGCTGCAAGTTGAAATTTAATAAAACATGGTGCAGCACACTATTGAAGGATCACAAAATTCAATTTATACTCCTGAGTGTTAATTCTAAGGATCAATGAAACCACTAGGATAAAATTGATGCAAATTAACCATCTTATTATTTTAACCTTATGTTTCATATTCAAAGCAAAATGATATTCATAAAAAAGGAATGGCACATGATAACTCTTTCATTCCCATGAGAATAAGAGTCTCAAATTACATACTTGGTCTCAAATTACATACTAAAAAACAGTGATTGCGTTTGTCTTTGAGAACAATAGAATACGCGACAATACGTACAAAAAATACTTTTATACATTCACGATAAATAAAATTATATTTACCAATGGTGAAAGGAAAAAGGAACGACCTAACTTCTTCGGAATGTTCAGTCAAAATCTGCCGATTTCTACCGCTTTCATCGCCATATTGGAAATGGAGCTACCACAATGCAACGCGATCGGAGTGCGCACACCGCCTGACCCGAAACGTAGTAACACAGACATGCAATGAAAACTAACTTCGCAATGCGTTTCTCGGCGTCAGGAAGAAGCATCGTTTCCAAAAGGTTGAAACAGGATTCTTTTTAGGGTGAGCAATTCGTTCCCATGTTTTCTGGTCGTCCTGAGAGAGAACGAAAGGAGTCACAAAGGGAGGATACTCAAGCAGACGCAGAGGAGGGTACAGAGGAGGGAGTTGTTCATGACATGCGCAGATTACATTGTGTTATCTGAAACTTAGTAACACGACTTCGTCTTTTGACATGGATAACAGTGATGGTAAAGCAAGCTTAAAACGGCAGAAATCGCCAGAAACTACGACGGATACACAGGGCATGAGTAAGTTTTATTGATTTTAGGTGTAAAATATTCATATTTCGAAATATTTATCGTTGTAAATCGACCCTATTTCGTTCCCCATACTATTCTTTGTAACGTGTTCAAATCTTCAACGGTTCCTCTCGTAGCTTAACACCGAGTCACACAACGCGTGACGCATTCATGAATTAATCGAGACGTGAGCTTGGGCCGCCTGTGGTCACATAGGGTGGATACTCAAGCAGGCTCAGAGGAGGGAACAGAGGAGGGAGTTGTTCATGACATGCGCAGATGACATTGTGTTACCTGAAACCTGGTTTTTTTTTATTATTTTTTTTTTCAGTATATTTGGGCGCGCTAGCCTTAAAAACCTGGCCAGAAACTCTTACCTTCCGAACTCGTAGTTGCGACTAAATCCTAATCAAAACCTCCCTTCTTCTCATGACTAATTGTTGGAATCTGATCGGCAGAGCTACGCTGTAAAACAAGCCTTTGAATTTGTTCCTTTGACATCTTCATCATCGCCCCTCCCAAAGACTGGCTGGACCAGAAGGACTGACATAGATGGACCTGATCAGAATATTGTACACAATTAACACACACAGTCGCATAGTCTTACGGAGGTTAATCAAAGAAAAGTAAGAAACTCTGTGGTTAGTTTTCAATTAATGGATGATTACGTTCAGATATATTCAGCTGCAGCTACAAAGGAAAAGGATAAAATTTGCCAAAAAAAAACCTCATAAAGCTCCACTGAAGAATTATTGAACGTACTCCTATTACTTGCAATTTATCTGTGCAAGCTCAAGTAGTGAAGATAAAATCTGAATTGACCCTTGGGTTGAACACTCAGAAAGATTAGCTTCATACTGTTAACGGCTGCTCATTATTTATCGCTTATGGGGGCTGGATAATTTTGGCGGTCAATTTTTTATAGTCTCCCATAAAACTATGTCAGCGACGATTGATCACTCTCCGTTCATTGAAAACCATGGGAATCGCACCCCCCTCCCTTAAAAAAAATATCCTCCTTTCCTCGGTGATAGATAATGTCTGGGGTAAGACAAAGGGGTAAGAATGATGGCGTAGTACACTTCCAGCCTGTGTGGTCAGGTAATTAACGGGGGGATCATGGCTCTTGTAGGGTAAGGAGTGGATGACGGGGTGGGAGGAGAGGGGTTGTACGAGAAGTGAGGGAGCAGAGCAGCATTGCTTTAGCAGCAGTCAATTTCCTATCCTTCCCAATCCCACTGTTATGTTTTTGTTGGGGATAAAATTACAATGTTTGCGACTTTTTGTTTCCTTTACACGTGTTTGCAATTAGAAATTAAAAACTAAACAGAAAAAACCCTTATTTAGTTGTGCTCCAAATCGTCAATTGTAACCACTACCTGTTTTTTAGATCACTCCACTGACTAACTGTTATCCACGTAGTCCCGATTATTCGATAACAACTGCATAAATCTCCATCCGACGGATGATGCAGCATTCTTTGTTAACACTTAAGCGCTGGATGGTGATGTATCCATTTGATAGCTTTATCCGCCCTTTGAACAACTGGGTCCTGTTCTATTATAGAATCAATTAAATTTTTTTTAAGCATTTTATGACATCGGAGATGTCGGTTTACGTATTGAAATTTGTTGTCTGCATATGTGATGTAAGTGAAAACACTTTATCAGCTCTATGTTTAAGAGGGCTCCTTTATAAAATTTCTTTATACGATTTGGTTACAGTCTTTTGGACTAAGTTCTATCCGCAAGTCTCTATCAGAAAGATTTTATAATTGTTATAAATCCTTATCTTCCTGCAGCCGGCTGATTTCCCCAGGGGTTTTATAACAGGTAGCCGGAAACCGACAATCATCCCTTCATTTCTGGGGCAATGCTTCCTCGCCTGCCAAATCGCATATCTTCTAGCTAGTCATTAAGTCCCAGGCCTTTGTGGAAACAAGCATCCGCGGGCAATACATCACCATTTTAGAGTAATCCGCAACACACTTTGTTTACCTTACCCCTAATGTGTCCCCACCTCGCTCCTATTGTCCATCCTCCTCTCCCCCCAAACAACTCCCATTCACAAAGGTTTAAGCGGTCAATTTTCATCAAATGGCTCTGCAGATCGCCTCAGAACTAAAAATTGTGTTGTTTTGGTTTATATTGAAAGAAAGGCGCTCGAAACTTGGAAAGAATGGAAGGAATGTTACTGCTCGTAGATGATACATACCTATGATATTCCTTTAACAACAAAACTATAAAAACAACGGCGTGTTATACTTCTTCTTTTCCTCTAAGGTAAATACCTCAGGAGCACAGGCATCAACTTAAAGGAAGAAAACATGACAAAGGTAGCTGTTATAACTTGCATGTAATCTTATCAAAGTGCAACTAAGGACAATTAAAAAAATAACTCAAGAATTTTTCCATGCGTTCACTTAAAGAAAAAGTTACAAAAAGTTAATTTAAAGGAAAAGCACAAAAAGAAAAGCCAGTCACTTCAATTTTTCATCCAGAAGTCCGTTCAAGTCACTTGTAGTTTCGTTCACATTTGTTAATATATAGATTTAGCCAAGCCTAAAAGCGGAGCTCACATTTTTTTCCCGCACGTCTCAAGGGCACAGCACCTTGCCCCGGTCAGGACTAGAACCCGGGTCGTCCGACTCGGAGCCCAGTGCACTGACCACTGGACTACTGGACAAAGCCGTGGCGTTGGCGTGCCCGCGGTACAGTTGACCACGCATGCTAAAAATAGCACCCTGTACGGTCGTACGGTCGTACATCCAAATTCTTTTGGCTTGATGGGTTACTACTATTTTGTATAATTATGGGGCTACGCTCTGCGAGCTCCGCTACTATTGTAAAACAAATCTTAACTGGTCAGAGTCTTGTTGACTTTTATTTCCTTAGCAAAAAATGGAGCATCGGCATCACTAATACTATCGTAAGACCAATTCAAATTGTTGAGAGTGTTGTTGACTTTGATTGCGTCAGCAATATAAATTAGCACCGACATCACTATACCATTGCGAGACAAATTCAAATTAGTCAGAGTCTTGATGACCTTGATTGCCTTAGCAATAGATGTAGCACCTGTTGAAAACCTAAATGTAATAGCTGTCCTAAATGTAATAAAGTCCGAAATGTAATATATTAAAATTCACACGGCAACCAGGCGGACAATCAGACATGGTTTGATACTACTTGACTGTTAGATTTTAAAAAGGATCTGGACAGGCTCGTATTATCTGCTGCCATGGGTAATTGCGTTGTGGTTATGGACAAACAGAATATCACGACAAAGCTTTGTCTCTGCTTAATGACAAGAGTACGTATGCAGTCTTAAACTCTGATCCTACCAGTAAAACTCAAAGAAACTTAAACAAAATGTTGGTTGATTTGAAAAAAGCTGGTAAAATTGGTGACTCTACGTACAAAATCCTGGAGAAGAGGTGTAGAGTCCCAAATGAGAAACTGGGGCCACACTTGGGCCACTTTAGGAAGATTTGCCCAGGACAGAACCCGATGGAGGACGGAAGTGGTTAATGGCCTATGCTCCAACCGGAGCTAAGGGAATATATATATATATATACGTACAAAATGTTCTATAGTAGTGACGGCTTATGTCCACGTTTTTATGGCTCACCTAAAATTCACAAACCGGGAATTCCTCTGAGACCCATTGTCTCTCTTGTTAATTCTCCGACTTATGCAATGTCTGGTTATCTTGCAAGAATTTTGTCGCCTGTTGTTGGGAATACTGATTACAATTCCTGCGAATTTGCGGATTTCATAAGAGATAAGACTCTTAACGCTTGTGAAGAATTAGTATCTTTCGACGTTGTTTCGTTTTTCACTAAAATCCCAGTTGATCTTGTCGTTAAGGTTGCGGGTAAAATTTCCGCACAGCCCCACACTACATTATGCATTCAGTTCTTGACTAGAGAAAACAACGAAAAAAACAACACATTTCCATTGGGAAAACAGATTTGTTTTACAATAGTATGGGGCTGTGCGGAAACTTTACCTATTCATCTGCTGTCTTTTTGCCTCAAAACCACGCTATTTGCATATAACGGCACCTACTATCAACACGTTTTTGGTACAGCTATGGGTTCGCCTGTCTCTGCTGTCATTGCCAACATGGTAATGGAAGACGTGGAACAAAGGGCCTTAGCCACTTCACCGGTTAAACCCTTTTTCTGGAGACGATATGTCGATGATGTTATTTCTGCGGTATCCAGAAATGAAGCGGAGCGCCTCCTATCGCATTTTAATTCAGTAGAGCCGTCGATCCAATTCACCCTGGAGCGTGAAAAGGATAGACATTTGCCCTTTCTTGATTTAAATGTGTCCGGAGGGGTTCAGGGCAAAAAGTCTGTAGCCAAAACTTTACTCAAGGGGGCTGTCTGTCTACCATCTTCACTCGATTCGAAGGCTGAGGAGAGGAAATATGTTTCTAATGTCCTAAAGGCAAATGGCTCTACAAAAACCTTTCTCCGTAACTGCCAAAAACCAGTTACAACTAGTAATTCTCTTGATGAAAGGGAACCAGCGACTGGTTTTGCTGTTATTCCGTACATTTGTTACGGAACCCATCAAGAGAATTTTGAATAGTCACAACGTTAAAGTTGCTCAAAACCCTTTTCAGACTTTGGGGCATATTTTCACCAAACCTAAGGATTCTGTCACGAAAGAACAACGAACCGACGGCATTTATTCTATTCCTTGCAATGACTGTGACAACGAATACATCGGACAGACCAAACGTCAGTTTAGTACACGTTTGAAAGAGCATCAAAAAGCGGTTTTCTTTTGCAAAAAGGAAAATTCAGCTTTATGGGAGCACACGTGCCTAACCAACCATACAATTGGGTGGGATAATTCTAAAATTATCCCCACTAATCGGCGTTACCACCAGCGCTTTTGTTTGGAGGCTTGGCGTATTAAATCCGCCCACGCTCCTTTAAATCGTGACGATGACGGCTTGCTTCCTGACGCCCATTTACGCCTCGTCAGAAAAAAGGCAGCTAACTAGTAATCATATGAAAGGACCTCTTGTTGCGGTGTTTAGATCACCCCTGAGAAAGGCACTAGACAGGAGTGTCGAAACGTTGGGTCCATGAATTGTAACTTCTTCGGTTACATTCATTAAATCTATAAACCAGAGTAGCATCAAACCATGTCCTAAATACAATAACATTTTGTCCTAAATGTAATTAGTCCTAAATGTGATAACATTTGGTCCTCAATGTAATAAGCCTCCAATGCAATCGTTTAACTGTGTTAGTGCATTATTGCTATAGCGAACATCATCATTGATATGTTAGAGTGACAGCTGTTGCACCAAAGAATCCTCTGACCAATATTCATGACATATTGCGGGCTCGCTGATATTAATCAGGATCTTTTTATTTGCTAGAGACGTAGGTCGAGAAGAATTGGCCACAAACCCTTACTGATGTGCTTTTGGCATGAAATTGACAGACGTCAAAACAACAAGAACGCTGACCAATACCTTTCTCTAGATCATTGGCCCAGACTCTTTAGTCATTTAAGGGTCTGTATGATTTAAAATTATGTTCATATGCGTTATTGACCAAGCTTAAGGTCAAGACGGCTGAATATTGGCCGAGTTCTTTTTTTGCGTTTTTATGGACCGAGAAAAAAAGATGGACGCAGACAAAGAACGAGGCTAATATCCAGCCAGCTTGAATGAACAAGGTTGGTCAAGAAAGCTAGAGTTTATAATCTCTCAGCTTGGTAAGTAAAGGATTTATTATATAGAAAAAAGATTTCGCTTTTATAAGAATCAAGAATGACTTGTTTATTTTGAGAGCCGAGAAAGACAGCCAACTGTGCTTGTAAAACAATAAACCCAAGAGGGCCGTTTAATTTTTTCTTTGTTTTGACTGTCTTCTGCCGCTTTCGGTGACTTCGTCGCCAGCATTGTCCAAAAGTTACTAACTTTGCAAGTCCGCTCCACGACCTTTTTTTCTTGCGCGGGATCAATACGGGAAATATAATTAATCCCGAGCGGGCAAGATGGGTAGCCAGTCATAACAAAGGATTCGCTTCATATTGCCCGCGTGTACTGCCAGCTATGTAATGAAATGACTTACAGAGCAACATATCCACCGACCAATATGAACTCAAGAATTTTTTAACAGTCAGTTCAACCAACGGATACAACGTCGCTGGGCATGGCAAATCTTTTCTGTTACTGCCAGCTATTTTGAAACTGGAAAGTTATGCTCTTTGCATGCATGTCATTCTAGTAGTACCGATTCAATAGAAGAAAAGTCCGTTTCAGAGTCAGGTCATGGTGTTTTATCTAACGTCTGATCTTTAGGGAGATCAGTGCGTCGAGCAAACCTTGTTTCCTCTTTTTTTCTTTTATTTCTTATATCACTTAGCATGCCGTTAAAAAAACGGCTCACAATATTAGTTTTATTCACATCTCAGAAAGAAAGCAAGGGCACAAATTTTTGTGTGAGTTTTAGGGGATTGGGACATCATTTACAGCCTTTAACATAAAAAACCATTCTTGATATTCATCAACTCACTCGTGTGACTGTTTTCGGCCTCACATGAAATGTAATCGTGTAACAAGTATGCGCCAAAAATACCTTTTACCTATTTCGAATTACAGTGCGACGTTTCCACGAGAACTTATTTTAGTAACAACTGCCTTTTAATTTTGGTGCCCAAAAACTTTACGTCAGTAAGCTCGTTCAGTGGGATTACTTTGCTTTATGTTTTGCAGAAAGGTGTCGGTGAGCAAGTTAAGAATGAAAGAAGAAGATGATTTTGTCCTAAAATAAGTAATGGATCCATGATCTTGACAACTTATAAATTGCTGGTTCTTTTATTTGGCCCCTCGTTCGATACCTTAAGTCAGTCTCCTAGATGTTCTCGTGCATGATGCATGCAATCGTTGGTGAACGACGAGACAGATCATGAGATTTATTTTGCGATACCGGTGCAGCGCTCAACCAACTAAGCTAACAAGCCGACTGGGAGCTGATTATTTGGACCAACATAACTACCAGCTCCCAGTTGGCTTGTTAGCTCAGTTGGTAGAGCGCTGCACCGTCCTGGTCATGGGTTCAAATCCCATACGGGACTGAATCTTTTTCATGCGTTATTTCAACTACTAGTTCAGTAGTGTTCATAACTGCGAGGATCGATTATATATTCGTAACTTCAAATCGGTTAGCGTCTTGTTGACTTTGATTGCCTCAGCAATAGATGTAGCACCGGCATCACTAATACGATTGCGAGTCAAATACAAATTGGTTAAAGTGTTGTTGACTTTGATTGCGTCAGCAGTAGATGTTTACCGGCATCATTAATACTGTTAAAAGACAAAATTGGCATCTAGCAAGAATTTTCACTATGGGTGTTTTTTTTGACTTATTGGAACGTTGAAAATGAACGGAAATAATATATTAGCACAAGCCACTCAATAAAAATTATAATAAGCCAGTTGATCTTTTCTTATTCCTTTTGGCGGTCTTATCTTACAGGTATAATTTAGAACGTTCGACACCTCTTTTACTTAGAGGTGGCTTTAGGTATAAACATGTAGTACTTTTCATCTTCCACACTGAATTCGTTAACAGATAATTTATACGGCTAGAAGGTAGCTCTTTTAGGGGCGGTCCCTTAGGTACGCCCTTTCTTCTCCGAATTTTCTGTTTATTCTGCCGATATGTAGCAGTCTTCAAGGACTATATATAGAAGATATCTCTTCAAGTATGATTTTAATTCTGTTGGTAAGTTTATTATAATTTTTATGTTGTCAATCTTTTTTTTTTCTTTTTGCCCGAACTTGAAGGTAAGACTAAGAAATTTGAGATAGAAAGTAATTTGGTAAAGCGTAACCATCGCGAAGGTATCTACTTAGTATGCGAACTTCGCTCTGCGTCGTTTAGCGTGATTCGCTAGTTAAGTGTAAAAACATGACGAAGGTTAGAGATTGACAGCTCAGTAAGTGACCTAAAGAGATTAGAGCTAGTCCCCGTTGTAATAACTTGAGTAGTAAGAGTGAATAAAGAAAGAGACAACAAAACAACGAGTGTTTGGAAATAACTTCTGACAACTCGATTGACACAAAAATTTAAATTGGTCTTGTTGACTTTGATTGCCTCAGCTAAAGATGTATAGTATCGGACCACCGGAATGACTAACACCATTGTCAAACAAATTCAAATTGGTCGGAGTTTTGTTGATTTTGATTGCCTGAGCAATAGATGTAGCACCGGCATAACTAATACCATTGTCATACAAATTCAAATTGATCAGATTCAAACCAGTTCCAAAAGACTTTGATAACTGCGAGTGAAATCACTTTTTTCTTCTCAAGACACATTCGACCATATGCAAGTACAACTGAGCTCTGTTTTCGGGGAGTGTGCCCTCAAACTCGTCTCATAAAATGCAAAGAGGTGCTGTGTTTAGAGGATTGGCAGCCATTCCCTTCAGGTTTTTATCTCACGACATCCATTTCGAGAGCTTGCTAGCTAGACCCGGCCTTCCTTTAAAGTACTTGGTGACAAATTCTTTTACATGGTTTTCAGTGAATCCTTCGATCTGAAGCAGCGTGTCAATAACATTTGCTGTTGCAGGTTTGTGGCATCTGGGGTGTACTCTTTCTTCAATTAATTCGGAAAAAATCGTAAATTTGCTGGATGATAACTCATCCAATCCATCCAATATCAATAAAATGCCAGACTGATTTTCTCGAATAAAGTGAAATAATTGTTGTTTGTTGTCTTTATCGATGTCTCGGCGGGGCAGTTGATCATGCATCTCGACATTTCAGCAACAACACTGCTTTGAAAGCTGATGAGCCGCAGCTCTGAGGCTCTTGCTTTTTTGTGGCTCAGTCGTAGGCGTACTTTTAACAATGGTTTGGTTTTCCCATACCAGGTTCTCCTTCAATCAACACTGATCTCTGCGCTGAAAAGTCTTCATACGGGTCTAGTATTGACGACATGTCAACAAATAGTCAGTGACTTCTCTCTTTTTTAGTTTCTTCTGACCACTTTGAGTCTTGTAAAAATATTGCCAAGAAAAAAATGAAACCCTTCACATCATGGAAACAGTGAGAGCCATCCCTCGCGAATATTTTACAGCTGGCGAATTCCGTTGATAAGCTCAGTTGGACCAAAACTACCCAATAGTAGCAAAATGAGTGTGAAATCTGATGAACGCGGCGTTGAAACTGTGTCATCTCTCTGTTATTCGGCACTGAATTTAAATAACTGAATAGGTATTACACCATTGCCAAACAAATTACAAGGACGATGCAAAAAGGTATCGGTGTATGATTCATGTTTACTGATCAAAAGCCATTTAGACTATGAATTCAGTCGAACTTACTCTGTTAATTTCTTTCAAGAGCTGAACTTCATACCAATGTTTCAGTTAAAACTGTGCTGTCTTTCGGACGACTGACCTCGATCTCTGCATTCTTCTGCTGAAGCCTTCAGGGAAACAAGCTTTCCTTCATCTCTTTCATTTCGTTCTCCATTCTAATAAGTGTCTCTCTCACTGAATCTTTGAATCTTCCAGTATGATTTAGGAAAAATTCTTCAAGTTATGCAGATGCCATCCTTTGATAGCTGAGGGCAGACGAAAACAGCTCATCAAATACAAATTTTCCAAGGTATTTACGGGTGAAATTTTAGAGGAAAATACTGATGCAATGTCTTGCTAACGACAGTTCGCTGACTCTTGGTTGGCAGGTATTCAATGCACAGTGGCTTCCACAGCCCACTCCAAATATTACAGTACAAGCAATTTTAGAACGACAATTGTAATAAAATTGTGATGACCAGTCGTAACCTGCGTATTGAGGGGGACGAAAGCACACCGCAGAGACTATTCTAAAGATTGTTTCAAATGAAAAACTGAATCTCCTTGAGATAGGATAATTTCTCTGTCACAAGACATCTTGACTACGGTTAAATATCCGGTTTATGAAGACGCAACGATAAGCACAATCAATTTAACTGTATAATTCAACTGACATTCATCCTTGCTTTCTACCAATGGGGCTGTCAAAGTTTACAGCTTTTCCTTCACTTCTTTCAGTTCGCTGTCCATCTTTACCCTTTCGCCGATCATTTTCTCAATAGACGCTTTCGTGATATCTGACGATAAATAATGTTAGAACTTTTAGTCTGAGTGAGAGTCACTTTATTCATTAAAATAAAAGTTAACTAAATAGATCATTTGCCCTTCCTCTATTGCTTGTTTTAATTATAGACAACATTCTACAAAGAACTTATGGCTCAGAACTTATGGTGTCTAATAATAAAACTCTGTCGTAAAGTGCATTCATTCACCTGACGTCATCAACACATATTTCCAGACCATCAACACTGACGAAGAATATGAGGCTCCAACGCGTATGCAAATACCAGCAGGAACCCGTCTGCCGACTGTGAACGAATGTGATGTACGAAACTTACTGTCGCATCAGAAACGAACCGCCTCGGGGCCTGATGAGTTTCCCTATTGGCTTTGGCGCGATTATTCTCACCATCTTGCACCTGTGATCACCAAAATTTTCAACTGCTCACTTAGGCATCAAACCGTTCCATCTCTGTGGAAACTAGCAAACGTCTCGCCCATCCCTAAGGAATCTCCTCTGACTGAATGCAATCAGCTTAGACCGATCTCATTAACCAACATCATAATGATAATTTTTGAGCGTCTCGTTTGCAAACAAGAAGTATCTCCCATCCTCAAGTCAGCGATTGGACCTGACCAATTCGCATATAAGAAGGGACACAACACAACTATGGCCCTTATTAAGTGCCAACATTTTTGGCTTGAGCGACTAGACCGAGATGCGGCTTTTGTAAGAGCCTTCTCATTCGACTTCAGTAAGGCCTTTGACTCAGTCTCCCATCACATTCTATTCAGCAAGTTGGCGTCGTATGACATCAATCCATACATTAAGAACTGGATAATAAGCTTCCTGTGTGATCGCCGACAGAGAGTAGTGATTGATGGAGTGGTTACCAGTTTTCTCAACGTCAATAGAAGGGTTCCCCTGGGAACTGTGCTTGGACCCTTATTGTTCTCTATCATGGTGAATGATATTAAACCGGTCAGCCCCCAAACCCTACTGATCAAATATGCTGATGATATCACAGCAAGTGTGCCTGTCAGAACTGGCTCTAATCTTACAGATTCATCACATTATGAAGTAGAAAATATCAAACGTTGGGCGGATAAAAACCTGATGACACTAAACATGAAGAAGACCTTTGAGATGGTTGTTAAAGGTAAAACGACAATGCCCCTTCCAGAGCCCGTAGACAGAATAACTAGAAAGAGCGAACTAAAGCTGCTAGGAGTTACTGTAAACGAAGATCCATGTAACTGGGACGTTCAATTTGAAAACATGCTTAGCAAAGCAAGTTCTAGACTGTACATCCTCAGAGTCTGCAAATACTACGGCTTCTCACTACAAGAACTTACACTGCTGTTTGACAGTCTAATTATGTCACTTTTCACTTACGCAATTGAGGTGTGGGCTTCTTCCCACTACAGTAAATATCTCTCTCATGTCGACAAGTTTTGTAAGAGAGCTTTACGTTATGGCTACACTAACAAATACACTCCCATAATGGATGTAATTAGAATGAAAGACAGGCTTCTTTGGGACGAGATAACCTCTGACAGCGCAAATCCATTACATGAACTTTTACCATCTCAGAGAGCTAGGAGCCTCAGGAAAAGAGGACATAATTACATCCTACCTCCAGTCAGAACCGAACGCTTTAAACGTTGCTTTTTCAATAGATGTCTTTTCGAATTTTTGTAGTTACCTAGTTTTGACAACGTATTTAAATATTACTATAAGGACCAATCATGCTTAGCTCATTTTAATCCGTAAATTTTATTGATAGTAGTTTTATATATTCTTACTTGTTTTAGCTAATTTTCTATTTATATTTCATTCTATTAATGATTCTATTGTATTTATATATTTATTGTAATTAGGAGGACCACAAGTTTATTAGTGTTTGTGCACTATCACGTGCTATCCTCAATAAATAAAGTCTTTCTTCTTCTGTATATACATAATAGATAGATATATGTAGGAAATTGTAAGTCCAGACGTTTTGTTTCTGGACGTGCTTCTTTAATAAAGATCTTTATTATTATTATTATTACTCGGAAAATAAATATTGATATCATTGGAGCCGATAGTCCATATAAGATATGAAACAACACTGTAATAACTAATTAACGAAAACAAAAGAACGCCTTCCCGCCCTCATTTTCACATCCTTTAATCATGAGAGAGATAAAAACGGTGGAGAAAACCAGAGGTCCGCCTGCAATGAAGTGGGACGAGCTTTTTACTCGGGAAATGTAAAATAACCACATACACCCTATCCTGCCCCTTTTCACTAAGACG
Organism: Pocillopora verrucosa; assembly: GCF_036669915.1. Taxonomy (NCBI): domain Eukaryota; kingdom Metazoa; phylum Cnidaria; class Anthozoa; order Scleractinia; family Pocilloporidae; genus Pocillopora; species Pocillopora verrucosa. The sequence continues at coordinate 10,332,935 of NC_089324.1, read as the reverse complement.
ACCCTCATTCAGCGATTTTACCACGTAGAATGAATACTCTACAATAAATTATGAGTGGAGGAAGGATTTTATTAGTTTATCCAACAATATGCAGGTCACATCTAACGGTCTAGGAAGTTAGATTCGTTATGTCCTTAACAAAAGTAAAACTAAAATTAGATAATAACCTCTCGGCCAAATGTGTATGACTGCTGTCAGAGAACTATCCAATTCGAGAAGTAGTCTCGAATTCCGTGCCATCCCATTCATCCCACACATCACCGAGTATCTTCATTTATATCCAGAGTAGAATGGTAGCCAGGGTGTACTCTTACAACAAGATACATTTCCAAAAAATGCTAAATTGGCCGACATCAAGCGATTAATGTGGTAATGGTCAAAAGATGTCTTATGTTCTCAAGTTCACGGAATCCCTGTTGTGAGTTCAGTTTATCTGTGACTAGCTCTTTCTAGTAACCAACCTTCATCTGTGCCTTTTTCCACTTTGGTTGTCAGGCTACTACGCGTCTCTTTAACCTCCTTCATTTCAATCTCTATCTTCTCAGTTGTGTGTCTGAGGTGGTGTCTCATCTTTTCTAGTGAATCTGGAAATGTAAGAAAGATAAGCGTAATTTCATAAGCACATTTACATCACAGATTAACCTATAGGTGTTGATAAAATAATGATACGTATATCGATAACCAGTTGATTCCGAATAGAACATATTCAGAATTATTTGCAGATAATTTCGCCAAATAATGATCATGAAAAATCAGGGTTGTATTTGAATATTCATGCCTGCTATTCCACAGCAACTCAAGTGCAAACTACAGATTTCGGTTGTTAGACGCAAATTCTCTAACACTCATAAAAGTTAAAAATTTTTTTCCAAACTCGGAGCTAAAAATTAAAACTTATGAAATATTTCGTCCGTATTTCGACCGGACTTCATCAGTCAATGATATGAATGTTAAAAAGATGAATTTTAAAAAGGTTTTTTAACGCCTCTTGGAGGTTAGAATTGTGTCATAGATAGCTGCTAATTCGTAACCATTGTCTCTGTTTAACGCCGGTTTCGTAAGTTTAATTTGAATAGCTTCTTTTATCCTGCGTTTGAAGGTGTTAACTTCGGTTGATAGTACTTTTGTCTTATTTGGGTCCACCGAGTGGCCCTCTAGGCGACAATGCTCGTGAACAGCTGATGAACTTCTTGATTGGTGTTCTTTCACTCTGATTTCCAGAGCGCGGGCCGTTTCGCCAACGTACTCCTTGTTACACTTCTCACAATGGATCTGGTACACAGTACCGCATTTCTTGAGATTGACAGTTGTGTCCTTGACACGTACCAATTGTGATCTTAAAGAATTGACGGGTTTATGAATAAGTGTAACATCGTGTGACTTGAACGCTCTTTGCAGGCGTTCCGAGATACCTTTGATGTATGGCGTTGATGCATAGATTTTCTTCTCGTTTTGAGGCTCTTCGGTATCTTCTGTTGTAGATTTTGGATGTGGTATTGTTAGCATCATCGTTGACTGATGAAGTCCGGTCGAAATACGGACGAAATATTTCATAAGTTTTAATTTTTAGCTCCGAGTTTGGAAAAAAAATTTTAACTTTTATTATGCTTCCGGAGCAGGAAATTAACGTTTTTGATTGTATCTCTAACACTCGTTTTTTGTCTCGTTGATTCTTCTTTAATCTCTTTTCTTCTCAAGTTGTTACAACGGGGACTAACTCCTATCTTATGAGAAAAGTGAGGGTCACTGTTTATAAAGTGCCACTACAGATGACACTACTAAGCTGTCAATCTTCTTGTATCGTCATCGTTCCATCTCAGCCAGCGAATCACGTTAGATTACGCATGACAGTTCCTGCTTACCAGGTATGCGCCTTCGAGTTATTTGCGCAGTTACAAAATCATTTTCTACCTTAAATTTCTCATTTAACAAGAATGCCAAATCAGTACAAGAGGAGTTGGACTGTCTAATATCTGAAGTGCTCAACTTATGGGCTCATATAAAAAGAAAACCTAAAGAGGAAGACCTGAGATCCGAAAATTCTCGACTTCGGGATATAATTATATCTTTGAAGGAAGAAAATAAAAAGTTAGTCCAAGAACGCGCTTCTTTAAGTTTTGCATTGCAAATCGTATCCAGAGAAGCAGCTACTCAATGCCGTTCAACGAATAACACCTTTAATGAACACACCATTGTCCAAAGTATGGATGAGTCAACACCTTGAGCTAACAAAGAACAATGCTTCATTGTGAAATCAAAGAAAAAGAGAAAGAAATCGAAAAACAAAGGAGCTTCCAACAACACCCTGACAGGAAAAGAATTCGAACCCGAAAAACAACCAAAAGAGCGCACAACCCTGCTCATAGGAGATTCGATGATCTCAAGAATACCTGGAAAAGATTTGGGAAAAGCAGTCGGCCATAGGGTTATAGTCAAGCCCTTCTCGGGCGCTACGACAACGACCATGAATCACTATCTCAAGCCAAATCTAGAACCTTCGCCCAACGAAGTGATTTTACACATTGGGACCAATGATCTTAAAACCAGGGAACCAAAGGCTATTGCGGAATCGATTGTGGATCTCGCGAGGCAGATCGAGGGCACCTGCGATACTATAGTCACGCTGTCGGAGCTTGTATGCAGAAAAGATAAGCTTGACCAGGCAGTGAAAACAGCCAACAAGCATCTAAAGAAGTTCTGCCATCAAAATGGATGGAAATTAATCCATCATGAGAACATATCTCATAGCGGACTCAACGAAGGTGGACTGCACTTAAATTTTAAAGGTAATGAGCAGTTTTATAATAATTTTAAATCGCACCTAGAATGAGATAATGTGTTTTCCGTCAATACCGTGCGGGACCGATTAAGCAACCAGAAAGCCGAAAATCTATCTCACTATTGCCTCCTTTGCGCGGTTTTAAAATGACATCACTCAATATTAATCAATTAACAACACATATAGACGAGCTAAGAATCCTATTAGCAGACAATGATATCGATATTGTTTCCATAAATGAAACGAAACTGAACGAGAGTATTCGAGATCATGAAGTTCATATTTCGGGATACGAAATAATTCGCCGCGATAGACTTACAAAATCCGGCGGAGGGGTATGCTTCTATGTAAAAACCTCAATCAACTTTACTGTACGAAATGACCTACATATGGATGCATTAGAAAATCTTTGCTTGGAAATCCATAAGCCAAATTCAAAACCTTTTGTGATTGTTACTTGGTACAAACCACCTGACTCTCCTATTGGCATTTTTTCACCTTTTGAATCCCTAATTGGAAAATTGGATAGTGAAAATGTAGAATATTTTGTACTGGGAGACATGAACTGTGATATGATCACTACTCGACATGACAATGATGTATCCAAATTAAGGAGTATTGCCGATGTCTACGGACTCGAGCAGCTCATCTCTGAACCGACGAGGATAACACCCACCTCTTCAACTCTAATTGATTTAATCTATACCAACTGCTCAGATAAGATCGTTTGTTCGGGAGTTTGTCGCATCGGGATAAGTGATCATAGCATGGTGTATGTATATAGAAAACTTGCCCAGAACGGAATGTCTAATGGACATAATTCTATTACATATAGAAATTTCCGAAATTTCGATCGTCAAAATTTTCGTTATGACATCCTATCTCAATATTGGGATAATGTATATGAGTCTTCCAACCCAAAAGTGATGTGGCAGCAATGGAAATGTACATTTCTAGCTATTGCTGACAAACATGCCCCACTGAAAACGATGCGTGTTCGTTCAAGGAGTTTTCCATGGATTACTTCTGAATTGAAAGACTCTATGCATGATAGGGACATATTAAAAATCAAAGCTAGCAAGAGAAATGATCCTAACGATTGGGCATTATTTAAGAAACAAAGAAATATAACCAATAAGCAAATACGCTCAGCTAAGCTAGTTTATTACCAAAATAGTTTTAATAAGCACACCAGCGACTCCCGAAAGACCTGGCAGACTATAAACGAGCTAACCTCTCGAAAATCTGGGAAAACGTCAGTGGCGTCACTAAAAGTGAACGGATTAACGATAACTAATCCGTTGGAGCTATCAAACGAATTCAATAACCCCTTTGCTAATATTGGTCCAAAACTTGCCAGTGAGATAAATTGCGATAGTGGTGGCTATCAAAGATATCTTACCGCTACAGATAAACGGTTTAAGCTCCAACCCACCAATCCAAATAAAGTGTTTTCACTTTTAAATAAACTAGACAAGTCAAAGGCAACGGGCCTTGAAAAAATATCTGCTAGGTTGGTCAGGGAATGTGCTGATCTTATTTGTGTACCGATATGTGATATTTTCAATCAATCTATTAACCAAGGGACGTTCCTAGATGACTGGAAATATGCAAGGGTTTCCCCTCTTTATAAACAGGGTGACCGCGGTGATGTAAACAATTACCGCCCAATATCGGTGATTCCAATAGTGGCGAAGGCGTTTGAAAGGATAGTTTAAAAAACCAGTCAGGTTTTCGTGCTAATCATTCAACTGTAACAGCTTTGTTGGAAGCGACAGATTCTTGGGCATATGATATTGATAACGGGAAAATCAATGGAGTGATTTTTCTGGATTTGAAGAAAGCTTTTGACACTGTTGATCATCAGATTCTTCTATTGAAACTAAACTATTATGGTATACATGGCAAATCTTTCAAATGGTTTCAGTCATATCTAGAAAACCGCACACAAAAATGCTCTCTGAACGGGTCGCTTTCCAATAGCTACTCACTGACATGCGGCGTCCCTCAAGGGACCATCCTCGGTCCATTATTGTTCTTATTATATATTAACGATCTTCCAAATTACTTATCAAATTGTAAACCAAGAATGTACGCTGACGACACGCACCTTACATATGCGGGCAGTAATCTTGAGAATGTTCAGTTTTGTCTAAATGAAGACCTAGAAAACGTTTTCAACTGGCTACAAGCAAACAAACTTACATTGAACATGACCAAAACCGAATTCATGCTAATAGGGTCGAGGCAGAGACTGAATACTCTCACAGCTTCACCAACAATTACAATGAACAATACTCAAGTGAGCCAGGTTACAGCTACGAAATCGCTTGGTGTAATAATAGACGATAAACTCGATTGGCATAGTCACATCGAAAAATTAACCAAAAAGATCGCTTCTGGCATCGGGGCCCTAAAGCGAATTAGGCACCTGATCCCAGCATCAACCTTACATCTCGTTTATCAAGCCTTGGTAAAACCTCACTTTGATTACTGTGACATTGTTTGGGGTAACTGTGGGAAAACGCTACAAGACAAACTGCAGAAATTGCAGAATAGAGCAGCCCGTGTGTTGACATTCCCTAACTATGATGCTGATGCAACTGAGCTACTCGAGTTTTTAAGGTGGAAAAATCTTTCACGCCAGCAGGAAATTCACAAAGCCACCATGATGTTTAGATGTCTGCACGGGCTAGCTCCAGAGTATCTGTGTTCAAAGTTTACGTGGCATGACTCTGCTTATGACCTCAGGGACTCTGAAAATAAGCTCAATGTTCCCTTACCGCGCACTAATTATTACCGAAAAAGTTTTAGCTACAATGGCGCCACATTATGGAACAGTCTACCATGCGATATAAGGAACACAGAGTCTCTGGGGGTATTTAAACGTAAGATCAATGACATTCTTTAAGTCTAACGCACGGCACTCACGGAAAACAGCTTTTAGTGTTATAGTATATAGTTTGAGTTTTAAATATTTTAGCGTATGTGATATGTATTTTTTAGGCTGATGAATTGACCGTGTTTAAATAAAAATAAAATGAAATGAAATAAATGAAATGAAATCTTATTCTCACAGTTGAGATCGGCCAGAACAGAAACGAGATTGGTAATATAAAAATCATAACTAACCTATTAGCAGAATATTATTCACATCTGAAGGGGTATTTTAAAAAGAAAATTGCCTTCGAAGACCGTTACATAACAGCATCTTGATTACAAAAGTTGGAGAAGAAGGGGCGTTCACAAGTATCGCCCTCAAGTTGCTACGTGCTAGCCTTAATAACTTTCTAATTGCAAAACATGAAGGTATCACACGTTTACACCTTTAAGAACGAGAGGTGTCGAACGTGACCTTTTACCAGAGAGATTCACTCTTCCTGGACTAACAAATTAACTTAATTAATAACATAGCTTTCCTAAGACACTATCATGAGTTCTAATTGCCGTAGAAACTGAGCAACTGTATCCATGTCAACTTCACTATCATAACGAGGAAAACGTGACCAATTCTACCTTTAAGATAAAGCTTCCAAAAGGAATAAGAAGTAATCAACCTACCTTTTTATAATCCCCTGCAGGAATAGTTTAAAGTAATATAATATTTCCATTCCTTTCCCCGACACCAATATAAGGAAACCCTTACGATATTTCAGATTAAATATAGTCCCATTTTTATCGTTTAACACGGTAGAATCATTCTTAAAAATTTTCAGTTGTCAAAGTTTATTAGAGGCACTGGGGCTACACAAATTGGCCTACAATCAAATTAACGGAGCATTGTTTTCGTTCGCCTACTGCATTGGGTGTTACTGTTCCATGCTAAAGATAATTAAATTTCCAGTTTACATAATTGAATGGTACGAGCAAATCAAGAACTAGCCCACCATGCTACATAAACTAAAAATATGTCATTTTTCTAATTTTTTGTATTCATCCATATAACCATCAATTTCTTCAAATTCTTTGATGCTGTCGTCGTCTTTCCTCCATTGTTTCATCAGTTTATTATAATGCTCCTCGATATCTGGATCCATGCAGTCATGGTCAAGATTGCCGATTTAAGTCCTAAAATAAGATCACCCACGGTCTCACCAAAGCTTTTCCTATTTCCTGCCAGCAAGCACTGAAACTACTGTCATCCACAGAGGCTTGAGAAGCATGGCCTCATACAGTGTTCCCGTAATACTTCACTCTGACGATGGCATATGCGATGCTTATGTTTGTAGTTGGGGGAAGACGATCCCAACCATTAGCAGGAGGGCTCAAACCACAGATATTACTAAGCAGTACTCTTAGGAACGTGATGTGGAAGATTGCAGATGACACGGGTGAGTGATAAGGATACAACTTCCCCTGTTGCGTGGGATTCAGCAGTTTCTTCCTCCCTCTGTACACTAATTGTAATGTGGTGTAATGCACTGAGGTACTTCCCAAAACTGTTTGTAGAGTCTCTGGTGGATGTATTTGGTCATAGTGTCAGTAAAGGTGGCGAATGATTGTTAACTATAATCAACACGTTTACATTCGGTCTTTTTCAGAAAATTTTTAGGCGTTAATAATGCATATAAAACTCACGACTTAACTCTTGCTTTTCAACAATAAAGAACTGTCTTTGTTTTATTTTTCTTTTGACACGAACTTTGATATTTTCATCGCACCAAAATGGCGATTCCAAGATCCACGAAATTCTCTTAGCTTAGGAATTCATTTCGTTTCGCGTGGTTTTAATTCATTTCGAAGGAGTAGTGGTCCAAAAGGTAAACACGTCCTGATATTTAACGTTCCATACTAGTTTATTTTCTACGATTAGAACACCCTAAAACAAAGACACCTAGAGAAGTGGCTACTAGAATTACGAAAAAAAATTAAAATATTGCAGCACATTACTCCAGTTTTGTGTAATCTGCGTTGGCTTCTGTCACCAAAAAGATTGAGTCTAATATTCTCTCTACATAACCTATAAAGCACTTGATGGAATAGCTCCGCTCTACAGCTATGAGCTACTACAGGTTCATCAAATCTCACCCGTAATCTTCGTTCTACATTCAACAGTTTGTAATTGAAAGCATCCAACCATTAGACCCAGCTGTTTAAGATGATAAAGGACTGTCGAGTAAGACGTTCTGAGAAAAGCTTATTCAAAAATGGGCTTTCGCTTTAATTTAAAACAACATCGACAGGACTCTGAGGAAATTCATCCCAAATAGGTCTGCTCGGCCTGCAAACGAATACTTTATCAAGTCTAGGAAAACTCAAGTAAAATTAAACTATTCCCCCATGAACTACCTTTTTTTGTGGACGTCTTATAGTGAACAAGCATGCCTACACCCGTAAAATGCCGAATCGAGTACGATGCCGAAAAAGTACGACGCATAAATTATGAGTGATTATAAAATCGGAACCATGTGGGTATTCAGTAGTTGTCACGCAAGATACAGCTTCGTCAAACTGCGTTAGACTTTACTCTCAATTTTCGGCAATCATCAAGAGTACCTTTGGCCATAAGACACACTGCAGCAGGACTATCAAAGCACCCACTGATTTGGTACGATAGTTGAGTAAAGATCCGCCTTGCCAAATTACAATCGGCCATTTTTTGTTCCCCTTACAGGCACCTTTTTAAGCGCCACTCTCGCTAAAAGCGGTCCTCTCGACTTCCCGTCGGAAAAAAGTTTTCTTTAATTTTTTGCCCATGAAAAGGGTTTAGGGCACATGTTTCAAAAATAGTTTAGTTGTTATCCAATTCTCTTTTTTTGCGTCGCCACAAGCCACAAAATCATTTTTGGCCACACCACCTCTGTGAACAGCGATCGAAAGTATCAATTTCAAAGATTTTGTCTAGCGCGCAGCGATTGCAACAATTTAGCTCACGGAATTCTATCTTGCTACAAGTTACAAGGTGTATTCAGTTAGTTCACAGACAAAATATGGAAACTTCAGCTGAAATATTTTTCATACCAGCGTGATCAGAGGAGACCCTGCTCTTCGACCTTAATTTGCATATCAAAAATTCACTACTTTGTACGAAAGAATTCTCAAAATGCAAGCGTTAATCAGGCCGAAAAAGCATATCAGTGCATAGTTTATACACCAATGAGGTCACGGATCGCCTCAAACCCGCGGGTATATCTCTAGCTTCCATCCACCAACTTCTTAAAAACAACGCAAATCCATGTGTTTGCTCAATTGCGCTCGTGTCAAAGATCATTTGCATGATTCTTGGAATTGACCAAGATCTCCTTTTGACAGTTCAAACTTCGTTCGTTTCTCTTCTACGTTGAGAACTTTAGGGTTTCACAGCAACTGAATGGAGATTAGATGCCGAGTTGTCCTAAAACGTTGCGTAAACGTGATCGGTCGTAACGCTTGCGCGCTTGCGTGACTTACAAGTAGACAAAGGTGATCGGAAGGCGCCTTCTCGATAATTTACGTTGAAATATCAGGTCGTGAATTATGCACAATGTGGAGAAGATCAAACTCGACATTTCCCTGCGACCATCAAAAGCAACTGGACAAATATATTGCGTGACGTGATTGTGCAAATTTTTCTTCTTGCCATATGGCCTGTTTCGCGGGTTCTACAAATTGAAACCAAAATTAGTTAGTGTAACGAATTAGAATCAAAAGTTATTAAAATGGACTGAATTAAATTTTAATGAGAATTTTAACTTTTTAAAAGGTTTACTTGATCCATGGAAAGCAAAGATTGGAGTGGCTTTGGATATTTAAGCCTTGATTTCCCTCCTGGGACGACGTATCGAGTTATTTGAAGTACTACCAGCTATCCAGCGAGATCCTCGATTACAAGTTAATTTTGTTTCATCATCATGACGAATTTTTGTCTCGATTTTTGCGTCCGCTTAAAAATTCAAAACTGTCAAATTTCGTGAGAGCTTGATCTGCTCATGAGACCAGCTGGCATAGTTTACCAATGGACTCAAACTCCAGTTTCAGGATTCATCGGACGTCGTTTCAAAGTTTTAAAATCCACGAGTTTCGCGACAAAAAAAGTTAATGCCTTCCAGGTAAATTTTAGTGAGTTCAATAACAAGCTGGTGGCAGCTTTTACGACAAATGGCGTTGAAAACTCAGTCTCCTTTCACTGCCTCACATTCTTCTTTTTGCTCTGGATGCTAAAAACTACTTTTACTATATTTCCAGTGTCCTTTCAGGTGTTCTGGTGTTTAGAACATACCACTAACTGTTTTATTTTTTCCAAATTAGGGCTGAAATACCCAACGCCACTCCAATCTTTCCTTTGCGTGAATCAAGTAAACATTTAAACGATAAAATTCTCATGAACATATAAAATTCTTTAACTTTTGATTTAATTAATTTTGGTTCCAACTCGTAGAACCTGCGAAACAGGTCGTATGACAAAGAGAAAAGTTTGCACAATCACGTCACGCAATATATCAAGCTGGGTTTGTCCAGTTGATTTTGATGGTCGCAGGGAAATGACGGAAACAAATTTTCAGAAAGTGGGTTAGTTCATCGGGTTCCGTATACTAAATCTTGGGAGAAACTGCAAGAATTGTTTCGGAGTGTATGCGTGTTGTTTTGTAAATATAAACACTGTAACCTATTGTAACTTGTTTTTGTGTCCTTTTAATCAATGCGATATGTCTGTTATGACCAGAGTGCCAAATTTTATTCTTTAATTTTGATATTCTCCACATTGTGCATAGTTCATGACCTGATATTTCAACGTAAATTATCGAGAAGGCGCTTTCCGATCACCTTTGTCTACTTTTTAAATCACGCAAGCGCGCAAGCGTTACGACCAATCACGTTTACGCAACGTTTTAAGACAACTCGGCATCTAATCTCCATTCAGTTGCTGTGAAAACCTAAAGTTCTCAACGTAGAAGAGTTGGTGGATGGAACCTAGAGATATACCCGCGGGTTTGAGGCAATCCGTGACCTCATTGGTGTATAAACTATGCACTGATATGCCTTTTCGGCCCGATTAACGCCTGCATTTTGAGAATTCTTTCGCACAAAGTCTGTGAACTAACTGATACGCAACTAAATACACCTTGTAACTTGTAGCAAGATAGAATTCCGTGAGCTACATTGTTGCAGTCGCTGCGCGCTAGACAAAATCTTTGAAATTGACACTTTCGATCGCTGTTCAAAGGAGTGGTCTGGCCAAAAATGATTTTTGGCTTGTGGCGAAGCAAAAAAAGAGAATTGGAGAACAACTAAACTATTTTTGAAACATGTGTCCAAAACCCTTTTCATGGGCAAAAATAAAAGAAAACTTGTTTCCGACGGGAAGTCGAGAGGACCGCTCTTAGCGGGAGCGGCACTTAAGACAATATTCATCTCTTTACTTGACTGTAATTTCTTTCTCATTTCCAATATTTAATCTGTAAAACTTTAAGAATGCCAGTTTGTTAGAATGGTAACAATGAAGGGAACATAAATTGAATGCGTAATAACTATCACAATGTGATCACACAGCAGTGGTTGTACGTGATTACACCAAAACCCCGGTTTTGGATCCTGGGGTGAAGTTTCTCGAGGATGTTGTAGCGCTTGAACTGAGGGAGTTAAGATTTCTTTACGGCGACGTGTGGTAAAACGTTGCTGTTCTGTTGAGTTCAAAGTTTAAACGAGACTAACTTGCTGTCGAGGTTTCAGTGTTAAGAAGACGTAAAAGTCGGTGTTGAACGTTATAGTTCTCTATAGGACGGCTAGGAAATTTACAAAGTTTTCAAAAACACGTGTTTCACTATTGTTTTGCTCATGTGATCTCTTTAATTTATTATTATTACAGATTACACTTACTAGATTAAAGGTAGACAATAAATTAAATTAATCACTGCGATAAAGAAACGTTGTGGAGACGGAGAAAACCAAAAGCGCTGACGCACCATGCTAGGGATGTCCTACTAATTGAGGTGTAAGAAAAGTATGCACAAATATTAAAATAAAGGTTCTTATTATCCTTAATAGAATTTAAAAAATTTCTTTTAATGACTGCAATACTATCTGATTGTCTAATATGATAAGGTAAACTATTCCATTCGTTCATTAGCTCAGATCTAAGTTCCGCAAAGGGAATGGAAATCGCTATGACGTTGCATAGAGAGCTGATCAAATCTGATTTTGTACGACATATGATGTTAAGTGAAACATCCAAGTTCTTGTTCTTAACCGATAACAACTGTTATTGTTTGATTCATAACTGGACTCGGAAAGAAGGATTGCTGTTAACCCCCAATAATCCCTTTTTTTTTCTTCGTAAGTGACAATGGAGAAGCCAATCAAATGAAATCTTATCTTCACTTTAGGAAACCAATGTCGACAAACGAGGCACAACGCACGAAAAATGTCGCATGAGCGAGAAATGGAACTGCACGTGCGAGAGACGAGGAGCGCGTCGACGTGTAGGCGAAAGGCATATTACTGTAAGTGCTGCTTATTCCATGCATTGCTGAGATCATGGTGTTGTAGAGCCTAAAGCAACATTCGGATTGCACGGTGTGATTGAAACCGTGATTGAATGTGTTATTTTTTCATTGTATAAAAATTACCTCGATTACGTTTTAAAAATTTGATATATGAAGAATACATTAAATAGATTTAGCTAGCTTACTACAATTGTTCATAGTTCTTATTCAGTTGTACATACAGATGGTACGTAGCAATAAAATTTTTTTGCTAGTCCATTAAAATTAAGAGTAATCGAGTTCATGTTTCGAGCCCCCTAAATAAAGGTTTATATTAGTGAGAGTGTTTTGTTTCCCGTAGACTTGTACACTTTTGTATAGATAAGATGACTTTTCACGGTGTGATGTCTTTTTTGTTTTTCCTTTGTCATTTGGGTTGTTTTTCTTTTCATGCGATACATTGGAAAACTAATATTATAGAACCTCTGAAATTAAATCTAAGCTTTTGAAGTTCACATAGGATAAATCAGGTCGAAGAATGTTCAAGTTGGCCAATTTGCATCAATAATTTGTATACCCATGTAGTCCTTCTGCAAGGCCGGGCTTTTCACAAGGGGCGATCAAAGTGACTGTGGGGGCCTGCCATCGTAACCTGTAAACACAATAATCAGAACACTGTGATTAACCGGCAAGGGAGAACAATGCAGTGCATGAATTGTTTCTGATTATTGAGATGGGAGCCCAGCGATGAAGCATGAAATTATGAAAACTACAAACTTCATGATGTGTGTTAAATGGACAAAGTAACAAATCAAACAACAAAAAGGGTGACTGTTGCCGACTTGGTATTAAAAAGAAGACTGACGATCCTAACTAACAAATATCACTATAAAACAAAAATTACTTATAACTGGAGTAATGTAATGGGCAGTACCTTGCATGGGTTGAAGGCTGACATAGTGCACCTCATGAATATGTCCCAGCACAAGAGGTTTGCTTTCATCAACTGGAGAATGTGGCGCAATGATTACATCATGGCTATGGGATAGACCGCTAACCACACGAATGCATGTTTCAAAGTAGTTTGCTGCGGCACATAGAATCACATGATCACCCCAAGCTCCATCCTGTTCCATGCATACTAGGTATTCAGTCCATGTTTGATGTCCATGGACAAAGTGAAACAGATCTGTTCCATCCGGCTGTAAGAAAGATCAGTTAAAGGAAACTTAAAAGGATTGTTCATAGGAACTTGGGCGTGTATAGTACGAGTCAGGAAGTAATTTTGTCAGAATGGTACGAGACGACTTTTAATTAGCAACTTACTGTATGGTAACAAATTTTGTGATTGAAACGTCTTTCAAAACCTCCGTGTATATTCCAAAGACTTTACAACAAGAAAAATCCATCATTAAGAAATTGACTAGAATTCTGTTATCTAATGGAGGTTAAAAGGGAACTTTTTTCAAACTGAAATATCCAAAGGACTTAAAGCCGCGGTAGCCTGCTTCTTCGGACACCACATTAAGTAACATATGAATTTAGCTGCAACCAACATCATTGTGTGGCTTCTTAAATAATAAAGTTAAATCTCTCAAGTTCCCCTTTCCACCAGGAGTACAAGCTGGTGTCAGAGCCCTGCAAAAAAACAATCATTCCATACAGGAGGAGTAAGAGTACTCCTGGTCACTTCACGCTGTGAACACTGCGATAGGTTCTGATAGTGTTAACCAAGTGGCCTGTTTTACCACTTAATACTTATAACATCACGTGACATACTGTATGAAACGCATACATCAACTTACAAGTTTTGGGTTACTCCTGAGGTACTGGACCAAGTTCTGTCTTAATTCGCTATGTGGGATTTTGATTCCCTTAACAATTTCCAGTTGTTCGGACAAGGCATAGAACATGCAATTTCCTAATCCTTGATTGTCAGATATTCTGAAACCCCTGTCTGATGCAATATTCCTTAACCTCAGTGATAGATCTGTTCTGCTCTTGAATTTGCTTGCATCGAGTTGCATCTGCTGAAGTTCCTGGATAATTCGGTCAAGAGAACCTAGAAAAGACAAGGTTCTTATGAATCCAACTGCATGAAGTAAGCGAAACAATCGTCTGCCAGAAAATAACAATCCTCAACCTACTAAGAGAAACTTTGAAGTAAAAAGGCAAAGAAGGACTTGAACCACCAGACTACCGCTGTTTTGTTCAACAACTCAACCTTGAAAAGGAAGCTCTAGCTGTCAATTGAGTAACTTTTTAAGTTCGATATCTGTCTATGAATGAATACACTAATAATCGAGAGAGAAGAAGCAGAGAAGAAAAATTAGGGGCGAGGTATACACTCTGACATATCTGAGTAACTGGAAAAAGGAGTCCTGGAAAAAGATTAACGGGTTTAAAAAATTAACTGATGTATATCCTCTGTCGTATGAAATGTGATTTCTTCAATATTATTTCGAAAAACAACTGTATTGTGAGTAGAACATAGACCGGTTTTGATAGGAACGGCATTTAAAATATAAAATTTACTTTCGTTTTGAGACAAAGCGAAAAAATGCCCCAAGTCTACCTGTTTCAGGCAATTTACGGTAGTTTCCAATTATAATAGGATGAAAACTTCAAATGAGTAAAAGAAATAAATACTACCTAGCCAATCTGTCCGGATCAGAAATTAAAAGAAAATCCAATTTGTTCATACACGTCTTACATCTGTGACTGAAGAGTGCATGGGTATAAATAACAACATGTCTCATTCATAAGGAGCGTGATCAAAAAGACAAGTACCTCACGAAGTTTTCACGAAACATAGCTGACCTGAAGTCGAAAGTTAAGGTGAAGAAACTGTTGAAGCTCCTTGCAACCAGTCTGTACTTCTTTGGGGATGTCAATTATTGTGTGTTAATATTTTAGTACTCACTTGCGGTCAGTAATGGATCAACTGTTAGGTGTTCGGTTGACCTGTCAACAACTTCGACCTGCTGAGTTCTGAAACCTGTGGCTCGTCTTTTAGAAGCTAAAAAGATAGAAAGGAACTTTTATTCAATATCACAGCAAACAATTGATTACTTTTCATGTTTAACATCTTTTTTATACGAGGTATTCATGCTTTCCATCACAGTTAATGAGAGACCGAGTAAGCCGCGGAGCCCACTGAAACACTTTTTGAAGGATAGCCAAAACATTCTCACCATGAACTATGTCCCACACCTTCTCCACAAGAAAGTCACACTGTTTCTCCCAGCTAAACTTCTCTTCATATGAACTCCTCAGTTGTTGAATATCTTGAAGTCGATCTGATCTTTCCTTCTGTCGGATGCCAGCAATTGCCTTTGCCCACTCCCGGGGGTCCTCATACTCCACCACGAATGATATGCCTGATGGTACAGTGCACAGTGCTTCACCAAATCCTGAGTTGCCGCTGACAAGAATGGGAAGACCAGCAGACAACGCTTCTAAGGCGGTCAAACCAAAACCCTCTGTTCTGGAGGGCATGATGCAGAGATCAACTTCACAAAATAATTCTTTCAATCTCTCTTTGCTTTGCACGAACTTCCTCACGATCAGCTGGCTTTTATCGATTCCACTCTTCAGCAAATTTGCTGCAACCTCATCCTGTTTACCGTCAGGTGCACCCACGAATATGAGACTGTAAGACCTGTCTTTTAGTTCAAATATTGCTCTGGCAGAGATATCGTAGCCTTTAAGACTAAAGTCCTCTGGATCACCACGGCCGAAGGTCAGTACCTTGAACTTGTTACTCTCCTTTTTTGCTTGTTTTACGTCATAGAACTCACGGAAAGTTCCAGGAGTCAGTTGAAGGATGTCTTCCTGACTCTTGCATGAGCGGAGCTGAGTGGAGATAGCATCTGTTAGCTTTGGTCCAACTGCTAGCACAGCATCTGCCAACTTACACAACTCCACTTCAGTTAAATTCTTCTCTTCACCTTTGGAAATAGCCTCAGGATAGTTTTTGTGCATTGCAAGTTCTTCGGGTGCAGTGTGCACCACCTGAATCCACTTACAATTGTGAGAATCTCTGATAACTTGGGCTTGCTTACCAAGCTTTGCACTATGACCCAGCACAAAGTCAATGACAAGGTCTTTTGGTGGGAAGCTTAACCAATCAAGAGGATCACTGAAGCCTATCCGTTTCCTGGCTTCCTGGATGGAAACATTGTGACTTGATGCATTTCTCCTCTCGTCTTCAGAACAGGCAGATTGTGGGACAAGGAGAGTAACGTCCACTTCAGAGTGCTTGGCCAACTGAATGGCAAGCTGTCTGTTGATGGTGGACAAGCCCCCCATTGACGAACTCCACTCACTGCCCAGGAGAGTCACCTTCAATGCTGTAGCAGACTTCATTCGACTCACTTGACTTGCTTCACTATGTGATCTAGCAGCTACATTTGAAGAGGGCAAACCCTTAAGAAAAAATGGGTCAAAAAAAGAATATAATAATTACATAAAAAACTTTGGGTGTGTTCCCATAAATTTATGTTGATCAATACTCTACAAAAGAAAAACAAAAAAGTATAAAATTAAAAATTAATTCTGTCTTGTTAGAAATTTTCTTACTTATATTTGAAAACACACGAAATCCCGCGTACCACATCTTGATCAATTGAGTGATATGGAGGATCCACAACGCGCGACAGGTGGATGGAAAAACTTAAAAAGGATTTAAATTCTGCTATAAATACCATGCAACACTCACTCACACTACATTCAGATGCAAAAATATTGGTGTAAAATTATCGATCATGGTAATGCTAAGGAGGATATGTTGCGCATCACTTGATGGCAATCTGATTTATGACGAAATAAATATTTTAAATAGAAAGAACGCTGTAATCGTATCCATTTCAAGCGAAAATGCACATGTCTGCTTTAATAAAATATTATATATGGACTACCATACACGATCAGCTCTTTCTTTGTTGGTGTTTAGAGTTGTTGAGAATTTGACAGCTAATGACAATAACAATCTTGCTGCCCAAACGTTGTTGCTAATCGAGTATGTTACTAATTCATGCCAGGAGAAAAAATCTTTTTCTTACCTTTTCCTCACCAGAAGGAATCCAAGGGGCAAACTGTTGGGCATGAATCCTGTTGTCCAAAACGGCTACAGAATTGGTACACACGGCCTGCTTTTCATCCCCTAAATCTGACTCTGAAATGAAGTGAAGGCATTCCTCTTGCTTACAACTTTCTTCGTTATGTTGTGAGCAGAAGCTGACCACGCGTCCATAAGAACAAACAGGACAAAGGAAACTCACTTCGCATCCAACGTTCTTCACCCAGAAGAACTTTTTCCACACCCGATCAATGATCGAGGTTAGCTGGTTGCGAAAAGTTAGAATTGAGTCAACATCGACCTCATCAATAGCATTTTTTACACTGAGGACAACGACCTCAATTGTGGAAGAGTGGCAGAGGAGAACCAGGGAGAGGTCTTGATTCGGAAAGATGTTGAATCTGGCAAAATTGATATAAGTTTTGGGCAGATCTACGCCGGGAAATTTCTTTCGACACCACTGAATAAATTCCAGCACAAGTCGGGGAAATAAGCCAGGCGGGACCCGACCTGTATCAGATTTGAGGAAAAGAGAGGGGAGTTGGGCAGAGTCTACCAGACTAATAATCTGCTTTGGTGGAAAGGTTCGCAACATCGATGGCACCAAGTAATGTTTGTTGCACAAGTCATCTGATGATGGCCAAGGACACATCAAGCTGAATTTTTCCATAATCGCAATAAGACTCTCGTGGGTTTTTTTCTGAGGAACCAAAGAGTTCCAAACATGTTTGAGGAGGTTTTCTTCCAAGATTCCTTTTTTCTCGAGTTTTTCCCAAAGAGGAGCAAAGTCTCTGTCTTCGTGATAGGCCCTGACAGTTATGACATTCTTGAACACGTCAATCAACCACTGGATATCCAAAGTAACTAACTCACTCAATTCCGGAGAGTCGTCAAAGTGAATCAAAACTCGCAGATCGTGCAAAAAGGTAAGCACTGTCTGTACTTCGTTGTCTTTAATGTTACAAAACTTGGAAGCGATTTTTTTCGCTGTCGAGAGAGAGATAAACTTGTGATCCTTTTCCTTAAGGACGCGAAGAACTTTTTCGTATCTTAACCACTTGATTGGAACAACCTCGTTTACGTGTGGTAACTCTTTAGAAACGACATATACGGTCTCTCGTAAGCGCATGATTTCTTTACATTCGGATTCATTGCCTGACTTAGTGTTATCAACGCAAAACACGTCAAACAAGTGAGCACCATATGGCTTGTTCTTTAAGTCGCCAAATATTTCATTGGCTAGTTCAAATGGATTATGATCGCAATAGGGCTGATCAGCATGTGTGCACACCAGGTAAACGGCGGGAAATTTCTTGAATGGCTTTAGCTTTTCGGGTTCCACTTGCTGGCAATCACTCACTAAGGAAGCCAAAGAACTCATCCAAAAGTCTAAATAATCCAAGTTCGTTTTCAAATTATATCTATCTTCAATTTTTCTATAAACTCCCTGCTTCACTAGCGACGTGGCTTTGTCTCTTGGATTTTTACTCAAGTCATAAACCAAAAAGTAGATTGCTCTTCTTGTGAGAAAGAGGGGGTGCGTCACGTAATACACTGACTGCCCAGCAAAGTCCCACATCATTGTATAGGTGTTTTCTTTGTCATCTTCCCCGCTGTCTCGGAGAAAATGGGAAATTAGCTTCGTAACATCGTCGAAATCAGGCAATTTTTCCAGCGTTGTGGTGAGAAAATCTTCATCTGGTTCTAATTCTGTAGGATTTCGTACTTCCCTCGTTGGTAAATGTGGTTCATCGTCGGCGGTATTGGTTGATACTGGATTTCTAGATGGTTCTGGAAGGTCTGCGTAACTTGGAGTCTCATTGGGTTCAATTTCCTCTGGGGTGTCAAATAGTTCAAAATCATAGCTAGATGACTCGGCTGAGCTTGTTCTTTTATCTTCAGCAATTTTTTCACGCGCCGTCAGTTTGTCTGCAATCCACCGTGCTGCACTATGCTCAAATGAAATAACTGTGGTATCAATGTTGGCCTCCTCGTCTTTTTCTCCTGTCTTCCATATTTCGGTGGTTACTTTAAAATGATAACGATCGACCTCAATTCCCAGGGTGCTGTCTTCATCAGGGTTGAAGCAAATTCCTTTCAAGGACTTCTTCACGCTGGTTTTACCAGACCGATCTTGCCCAACTATCATTAGGGGCACTCTCTTGACACAAGCTTGACCTTCGGCCAGTGCGTTGCTGTAGGCTTCTAAAGCTTGAGGACCGCGAGCACGAATCTCTGGAGGAACTGTAAATGTGACAATCGAGAAACGTATATTAAGAAATCCCAACGATCAAAATCGAATTAAGAGTGAATCAAACAAACAAGAAATCGGTAACATGTAAACAAACAAACAAGAAATAGGTAACATGTTAACAAACAAAACCAAATAATCAACCAACCAAGTCGAGTTTTATTCTAAATACAAATAGGTTATATCTCCTCAAATTCATTTGATGGATTAAGTAATGGGGAGAAATGATTGTTATCGATGGCGTGAGATTTTCCCTTTTAAGCCCACAAATTTGCAATTATTCAATGCATCGAAAAGATAACTCCATGTTTCTTCTGTACATGTGTAGGATCGATCTCAAAAAAGAGAATTACTTTTACTTGCATTGGGGAAAAAGGGTTGTTGTCTGATTATAACTGAAATTTAAACTTCTTTTTTTTACGTTTTATTTAAATCCTACAAGTCAAGATCTGTATTTGCTTATGGGAACTGTCGCGTTCTCGACTGCAATTGCGAATCAATCAAAATTAACAGCATTGTTTACATTTACGGAAGTAAAAGTGTACTGTAAACAACAACAGATGTTGTTGAGTTTAACTTGGCTGGTGGTAAGTATCGGTATAATACTAAGAAACCAAATTAAAATAGAAATTTTGAAGCTCAGGAAACTTTCCTTTTTGTGTGCCATTTGTAGACTGAGACAATTATTCATTAATTTGTTATTACAGCAATACCGCGCAAGTCTATCCCAGAAATGTATTATTTTTGTCAAAGGAAAAGTTAGAGTCGACGAAGTATATTCGAGTTTCAGATATTGCGTACCATAATCTATGACTTCATTAAACTGCAAAGAATCCGTGGATGAACAAAGAACCAATTCGCAGGAGTTAACCAAGTTAGCTAAAGGTAATACTGGATAGCGGAATCTGGTCTGGTGTTCAAATCCTCGTACTGAACTCAAATGTTTCTCTCTGTCTTACGTTCGTGGCAAAAGAATGGCAGCTTTATTAATTCATTTAATCGCCTACCTTTTCTTTTAAATTTTTTCTTTGTCATTATTATGACGAATGTCCAGCGACGATAATTCAGTTTATTTCACTAAACATAATTAAAGAATAGACTCAGAAAAAGTCCAATTTTCTATTTACCTATCCTTTCCAGCCCATTTCTCATTATCTTTCCGGCAACAAAGCCTTGAACTTCTTTGACAAATTCAAGAAAATCGGGTAACTTGCTGACAATCATCTCTGCTTCCCACTGCCCACTCCTGAGTAGCCTATCCCACTCGTCACAATGTAGATGTAGATCAGTCTACAGAAAAGAATGAAAATAAAAAGGATTCATTATATAACCAGCTGCTTCTTGGATAATGTTAAAAGAAACCTCCTTGCTTTCATTAAGCAATGAGGACTCGGTTTGTCTTTATCTAGTAGTCAATACCGATTCTCTGGATCTTTTATCAGTCACAACAAGGCGCCACGATCGTTCCCTCGATAGAATTACACTGAAACCTGGTTTGGACTTGTACACGATTCGTTTGGAAAACCGCTTGTGGGTCAAATGGTATCCTTCTGGGATCTCTTCCGGGAGTTTTAGTCCAAAGGAGTCGTCTTCCTTCAAAGTCATCTCAGAAAGATAATCTGCCAACACGTGTATGACATCTTCTTTGGGTACATGGTCTATATCTGTGGTATTCCCTATTTAAACACAAATGCACACACAAACTGCGAACATTAACAAATACAACAAAACTTGATTCTTCCAGAATTTTTTTTGGCAACGATCATTTTGAGCAGTTTTCCATGAAGATTAACTTGTACTTTTCATCTCCTCCACACGTACGGAAAATTCATAATTTACATCATAGGAGGGTCTCATGCACTCGAGTGATGGCTTTTACGGCTTACGGATAAGATTACACAAATTTAATGATTAATTTTCATTTCTCTAAAACTCATTTACTCGCTCGCTTTAACCATGAGAATCAAGCGACGAGGATAATTCCAGATAAAGCTGCTGTTGGGTTGATATTCAATGTAGAGTGATTTTCTGCAAGGCTGCTGATTTTCACAAGGCGAATAAACTTCAAGGCTTATTAACCCTAACCATAAATTCTTGTCTTGGTCGTTAAAGTCAAGAACAACGATCAGAATAAAATACTGAAATAGAGCGGTGTTCTTCTTGGATTTTAATTCGTGCCTTATATCTTCCAATTGGCTTTTCCTCCCCAGCTCGATACAAACTAATTACGCCTTTTAGAGCACCCATCACTCACAAACTTAGTGAGGAAACTGAAGATCCTAAAACTAGTCAACTTGCTTTCAACTCTTTTCACGCACGGAAAGAAGACACTCCTGCATGTCCTGGTTCGCGGAATATGACTGCGGGACCTGACTCGAAGGTCTTTGTTTTCGGTATCAGGATAGAATGTGTAATCGTCACAACCGCATTGGCCACAATTCAAGAGGCATAACATTCTGGGATTTTGACATTTTGAAATGACACATCGTAGATAGGAAATTTTCACGCCGAGTTAATTTTTTTTAAAACTAACGGTTAAAATTTGTAACTTTTCCACCATTTTCTAACCCAGTTGATACCTTCTCATAAAGCCTTTTGTGATAGTCGTAATTGGTTTCCGCGGTTTAAAGCACGTAAAATCCTAAACATCGCATAGAAGACTCCGACAAAGAGAAAGGTTGAAATTCCTCTGTGCTCTAAGGCTCTTAGGACTTATAGAAGCAAATTATTCCTTAGCCTTTTATGGCATCAAAATTTGCAGACCCTGGTACCTGACGTGATGGGAAACCAGCTATGCAACGAGAGTATTTCCACGGAACCTACCTGTTCGTTCACGTATGGTGAGTCTGCAATCAAATTCACACCCGGGAAATAAAATATCTGCTTGCAAATATCTTCGCGAGGGGAGAACTATCCAGCCTCGACTTCGTGACCGAGTGGTTTCATCGGTGAAGTGGATTTCCTTCAGGATGTTCTTGACGTCACTAAATGGTACTGGAATGCCTTCCAATTTTTTCTTGAGATCCTTTCTAGCCACCCAGACCTAAAAGCGCACATTTAAAAATATTTTGTTGAGCTATACAACTCAAGCTTTCATCGAATCCTTCTAGTTACGTCTTTAGAAATGAATTGCTTATGTTGTTGTTGTTATTCATATTCAAAACAACCTTATTTGCGATGGAAAAAAAAATAAATGCAACTCGTGAGATTCAACGAGAGTGCCAGTAGGGAAGAACTCAATCTTCAAGCCAAAATGAACCTGACCTTAACCCAAGAAATTACTGAAAATAAGATATTTTTCATGTACGTAATGATAAAATAAATTTCCAGAATGCCTGCGTCAGAGCTTCCTAAACTTGCAAAAAGGTTTTTGCTTCGACAACTTGGCGAGGCATTAAAATTATTGATGTGTCATAACCCTGGCAAATGCAGGAAGATATTTTATCGGGAAGAGGGTATTGCGGCATGATAAAAATGCAATATGAGTTAATGTTGTTACTCGTTTAACTGAACTGTTTCGGCCTCTCTCTGCCTACGCACTATATCTGCTGTGACAAATGAAGAATTTATCAAAAAATATATGGCTTTATGTTCGGAGACAAAGAAGTGGCTGAGTTTAGATTATTGTACTTTTTGAGGTTTTAAAAAATACCTCCATCGAGATAGCTACTTGGACAACCAAGATGGCGGGTGGTCGTGGTCTATCGGCTCCTCGTTCTGTCTGCATTGTATTGTATTTTTATCTCTGTTTTACCAACTACAGCTTTCAGAAATCTAAGCAACATCAAAGTCAAGCATCCTACACTCCTAGCGTTTTAGACTATCAAACACGAAACTTCGGTACGACGAGATCGAATGGACTTGTTTCAAACTCAACGCGAGTTCTCCTCGGTTGCCGGCTAATGCTCAAGGATAAAGAACAGTTTACTGCTACTTTGAAAGAAGTGCCTTGGGATTGCGCGTTTGTTTTCGATGACCCCAATGACGTTGTCGACACCAGGTATGAAATATTTAATGGTTTTGTTGACAGTTTTCTTCCTCTTAAAAACAAGCGAGTGAAGCGGAAAACCCAGCCCAAATGGTTTAATGACAACATCGTAGAACAAATCAAAGCGCGTGATGAACTTCTCACCAAAGCCAAGAAAAGCGGAACAGACAACGACTAGCTAAATTTCAGACGTGCGAAAAATAGCGTGGCTAACCAAATTAAGCAAATAAAGCAAGCATACTTCTCACTCTCTGAGAGCTGGCAAGACTCGCGGAAACTTTGGAACTTGATCAAAATTCCTGTCAGGGAGTGACAGTCACGATTTTAGTCTCCAGCGGCTAGTTGATAACAGTGAGATTATTTCGAACAAAGTGGAAATTACCGAGACACTGAACAGCTTCTTTGTCAACCAGCAAAACAACCTAAATCCCCAGCCAGAGCTCAAAAATGATTAGCACTGCCAAAACTACTAAGAATTGCAGCACCAGCCAGCGCTGATTCCCTCCGTCAGCTAATCAATTACTGCATCGACACACAGACATCCCCTACAAAGTGGAAAGTCGGTAAAGCGACCCCCACTTACATGGAGCAAGAAAGTTGTGATGACTAGAATAATTATCGACCGATAACTGTGCTTCTGATACTTTCTAAGCTATTTGAGAAGTATATTTGCGACTACTTGTACGACTTCCTTGAGAAAAATGCATTACTTCATCATCTCCAGTCCGGATTCCACAAATTCTACTCAAACGAGACCGCCCTCACTCGACTAGTCGATCAGCTGTTCCTAGACTTGGACAAAAACAGAGCAACAAGGCTAGTATTTATTGACTACAAGAAAGCATTTGACCTAATAGACCTTGATCTCCTTCTGACAAAACTGAATGTCTCTGGGATATATGGTAACGAACTAAACTTACTACGAAATATCTGAGTGGAAGCAAACAGTACGTAGTCATTGACGAATGTCGCTCCTCCCCAGCAGCTCAGCGTTCTACCGTCGACATCTATGCGGATGACACCACTCTCAGGTTCTCATCCGACGTGACAAATAGACTTTTTGGAATCACATCAGCCCTTCAAGAAGACCTAGATGACTTTTCGTTGTGATCGGCTGCCAAAAAGATGGTGACGAACGCCGCCAAGACGAAATGTCGGTTAGTGATCAGGAAACGCCTTGCAAATAAGATCGTCGATGGTTCATTAACTCTTCATGAACAGGTGGAGAGTCAGAAACTCCTAAGGCTTACCATTGACCCATACCTAAACTTTAATGTTCACTTTGAAGAACTGCGTAAGAAACTATCCTAAAGAATAGCACTGCTTAGGAAGATAAGAAGATTCCTCCCCATTGAACAGAGGACATTATACTACAGCACAATGATAAAACAACTAATGTTAAGTGGATCAACTGCTTGGTCGAACTGTTCAAGTGATAACATAACGAGAGTCTTTAAGCTTCAAATCGCGTTGCCCGAATTTTCTTGGAAGCTGATACAAGGTCGAACAGCGTGAACTCTTTAAGAAATTAGAGTGGCTTCCTTTCTATGACGAAGGTAAGTTAAATAAGAGTACTTTAGTCCTTATGCATTAAGGAAACTGTCCCACTACCAAGTACGATTTACTCAAATTCAATGCAGACCTTCACACACGAACTGTTTATTATAGTAAATTAAATCTCATCTGACCTCGTTTCAATCGCGAAACCGAGGGAGGGAGGACCTTTAGCGTATCTACCACGAGATTGTGGAACCAGCTATCCATTAACTTAAAGAAAGAGGCGACAACAGTAACTTCTTACAGAGAGGCCTTTGACAGACATTATTAAACGAGCTATGATGATGTAGAACATTTCAGTCCGAATGCGATTTAACCCGACCCAAGTGGCATATTTCATTTTATCTAGTTTTTAGCTTGTATTCTTATGGACCTGTCGACAAGTTTTATAATCCTCGAATACATTTTAATTCTAATTATAGCACTTTTAGGATCGAGGGCCACTAGTTCATCAGTTTGTTGAGTTTTACCCTCCTTAAATAAAGTTGTTTGTTTGTATTAACGTTTATAGCATAAAAAATGTGAATATAGAACCATTTAACACTTTGAATTCTTCGTTAACATAAATAAGAAAGTGAGATGGGCTAACAAAAGTAGCTAACCGACGATGCTGACACTCTCCAAAACGTACAGTAAAACAGCAGAATGGTCTTGACGTAAATGAAGTTAATTTGTACTGCTTTCTTTGCAGCTATAGTTACACCTAACTAAGCGAAATATTAATTTTTGATACAGTCTCTATCGGATGTGTCGTAGCTGGCTGTATCGGTATTGATAAGTTAATCATTTTTTGAAAATTTCGCATCTTGAGCCTGAACTTTCTATCGCCACATTGCTAATTTGTGCGAGTTCGGCTGGGATAATTGACATCTTGTCAGGTAAACCAAGCAAGTCTTGATAAGCGGGCTAGGGGCCATTTCTCGAAAGTTCGGTAACTTAACGGGCCCATAAAGCTGTTCTGTTTTGATTCAAGATAGCGGTTCAAAAGGTTTGAAAATTATGAGATAAAACTGTAAGCTAAAGAAAAAAATGGACTTGAGCCAGA